>NC_141625.1:30161780-30461780 GCF_047967505.1 Dipteris shenzhenensis | reverse complement strand
ATTGGCCGTCCTCCTCTTGGAGTTTGAGAAGGCCTACGAATGACAGGGTGGAGTGGTCCTTCTTGGAGGGTACTATGTGGAGATTGGGTTTCTCAGACAGATGGGTCAGAGGAGTTTCTACGCTTTATGCGGGGAGCTCTAGCCAGATGACACACAGACGAGGCCTTTCCTCTCGCTCGGTCCGCCAGGGCTGCCCCCTCGCTCCCTTCCTCTTCTTGTTTGTGGCGGAGGCTTTGGGCTACTACTTGAGATCACAGGTGGCGGGCCTCACAGGGTTGAGGTTCCCAATTAGGCAGGAGGAGTTGCTGGACTCTGAGTTTGCAGATGACACAACCTTGTATGTAGAGGGCACCACAACGAGTTTGGAGAGAGTCAGAGAAGCCTTGGCTACCTACTGTGAGGCCTCCGGTGTGTGGATCAACTGGACAAAGTCCATAGGCTTCTTCACAGGCTCTGAGGAGACATAAGAGATTCGTGAGTGGGGGAACGACTTTGGCTCCAAATGGATACCGCGGGGCCAGACAACGAGTTACCTCAGATGCAAAGTTGGTATTGACATTATAGCAGAGCAGCAGATTGCCTCGGTCCTTGAGAGTGTTCGGCGCAAGCTTCTCTACTGGAGCTCGGCCAAACTCTCCCTAGCAGGTCGTGCCTTAATGGCAAACCAGGTCCTTCTTACCACGGCCTGGTATATCACCTCTTGCTGGTGTTCTCACAGAGGGTGCATTGGGTAGCTCCGATGGTTGGTTCGGAACTTCCTTTGGGTAGGTTCGGACGGCACAAGGAATACTAGAGCCCGGGTCACTTAGCAGACAGTGATCATGCCGCAGGCACTGGGAGGCTTGGGTATCATTGATCCGGAGATGCAGAGCAGAGCCCTCTTGGGCAAGTTGGTTGTTCGCGGCCTCACCCCACGTGCAAAGCCTTGAAAGCTCCTCTTACACCACACACACTGGGGGGCAGTGGCAGCTTTCACATAGATGGATTTTCTCATAGGCCCCCCTTACGGGGAAGGGTTCACCCTTGATGAGGAGCCTCCATAGGGTTTGGTAGAGATTAGCAGGGGGGCCTCATCCGTGCTCATCCTAGATGCAGAGAGGATTTCGAGCGTCGGGCCTCATCCGTGCTCATCCTAGATGCAGAGAGGATTTCGAGCGTCATCCCTTGTTTGGCACCCAGAGATCCGACATCAGGAGGGGCGTATGCTCAGATAGCGAACTCACATTGGTTGGGCACAGTGGGACAGTGGACCTTTGGTAGATGGAGTAGACTACCTATGGAGGCAAAGGTAAGGCTTGGCACCATAGCGCATCTGCGAGGGGCAGGGCAGCGGATGAGAGAGATTGACCTAACCATCCCTGAGTCCTGGTGGGAGGGACTTCAAGTGTGGATGGACAACAGATGGTTGGCCCAATTTTCTCATACTAGTGTCCCCTTGAGGATGATGATGCAGCAAGACAGCATGCAGCCCGGTTTCTCCCGTGTAGGACCTGGAGGCCTACTCCAGGCACTCATTGAGAGACACCCAGAGAGTGATGGGAGTCTTGATGGGATTCACTGGCAGATGATCAGAGTGGTGGGACGTTTGGGGAAGGAGTGGCACATCGACCCTCCCAGTATCTCAGTGCAAGATGCCCCCAGATGGCGCCTCTGGCTTTGGGAGGGTAGGCCCTTGAGGGAGGTCCAGTGGGATCCAGGAGAGTGGTTTTGGCCCTCCAAGGTGGCCTTGCCGAGTAGGTGGACAAGGTGCCCTTCTTTTCCTACACACACGGATTGGTAGGAGGCTTCAAATGGACTCTTGGATGTGGACCCCTTCGAGGGAGAGGCATTGGGTGGCCCAGAGAGTGCCTCGGGATGTCCGTTCCAAGTTTTGGACGCGGTTATGGTCCAGTTTGCGGCCGAGGAAGATATCCTTTCTTTTTACTGGCCGCCCACAGAGGCTTGCCATCAGTCTGTGGTTGGAGCAGATGTATGCAGAGTCTTCAGAGGGACTACACTTGGGGGATGATGGCCTGGTTGACTAAGGGAGGACACGCGTTCCAAATTGATGAGATCTCCCCAGCTTACCGGATACAAGGTTAGAGCATTCAGAGGATGGAGCTCCATGAGGCGGTCCGTTCTGATAGCCTGGCTGCTGCTACTCCTCTGGAGGACAGCGTATGGGAGGTAGTAGCCAGTATCACTGCGTGGAACGTTTGGGTTGCTCGCTGCAGTAGTCTGGTTATGGGTGAGCATTCGGTTCCACCCTTGGCTACCTTGGTCGCCATCTAGCAGGATATCATCTACACCCTCCGCTCCACTGGGAGCGTGGGACCCTAGGCTCTAGCGTGACTGTCGTGAGGCGTGCTTGATTCTGCAAGACTTGGCCCGCATGAGTTTTTTACATTTTCACTCCGCGAGGGATTCGCTGGTTGTATAGTCCCCCCACCTGGCTGTTAGCCCTAGTACCAAAGATGCCCTAGGCAGTGAGCTGGGTTTCTCTGGAACAGGCCGGTTTTTCTTTCAACCTTTTCCCAGGTTTTTCCCATACTCAGCACCTTCGGGGCAGCCGTTTTGTATGAAGTCTTTTAATAGAAGGTTCCTTTCTTTGCCCCAAAAAAAAAAACACGCCATAATTGTTCCTGTCAAATTGATTGTCGACAGGGAACATGGATAAGACAGGGATCTTCACCTTCTTTTCTGCCAATTCCTGTAGAGAAGCCATGGGATCGAAGTGGAAAGAACAGGAAAGATCAGGGAGGAGGATAGAAGAAGAGGAATGAAGGAAGAACTAGAGAAGGAAGGAGAGAAGGCTGAGAAGATTGAAGAGGATTCTTCCTCGACCTCCAAGTGACTAGCCTTCACACAATCCGCTCCTTTGATCTGAAAACACCCTTCAAAGTAACTACCCTTCTATGTGCTCCAAAAATCAGCCCGTACCTTCTCAGCTTCCACTATGAACAGCTCCCAAAAAGTCGTTGTAGCTTGCTGATTCTCCTCTCCACAGCTTAGGTCTTTTTAGCCAGCCTTTGGCTTTGATACCATGTGAGAAGTGCAGTGGTGCGGAGCAACAATGGAGCGAAAACAGCAAACACTCACACAGAAAAACTAGAAACAAGAGAGACTTGCACAAGGATCTCAGGAAAAACCTCCTCTATTGCTAGAGAAAAACCTCAACCAATGACCTGGCTGATGAGATAGGGAGGGAGGGGGGCCCTATTTATAGGGTCACCCCCTGCCCTAAAAGACCCGACTAGGGGGTGTGTGGCCAACTATAGGGGCCAACCTTGGTCTGGAGCAGACCGACCAGACGGGTCGGCAGTAGCAGGCTGGTGTGAGGCCAAATGGCCCGCCAAACAAGGCACTAACCAGGCACACACATGCGACCTGGTGGCAGCCCCAAGGTGGGCTGATGGCGCCTCCAATCAGGCCTCTAGCAGGCCTGGGATGGACCTGCAGACCTTTGCACCCTCCACGTCAGATGGCGGCCCCTCCAAGACCCCAGAACAGAGGCAAACAGTCCCGCATAGGTCCGTGTACACTCAAGCCTCCATGGTGAACACCCTCTGTCTCTCCTGGGCGGACAAACTGTACACACAGGCCCCCATGGTGAACACCCTCTACCTCTCCTAGGCGGACGAACCCACACCAATGGCCCTGACATTCCCTCACATGGGCGGGTAGACCCACAACCAAGGCCCTCACTCAATGAGAGAGGAGATGAACTCTAACAGAATCTACCATGGGGGTCCAAGAGAGAAGCTCCTTCCATAAAAGGACACGATCCCCTCTATTCTTGGGAGCATATAGGTTGAGGAAACCAATCCACATCCCCCAATCAAAAGAATGACCCACTGTGCTCTAGAGGATATGATGATACAATGTCCAACTACCAAGGGAAGAAAGAACCTGAAACTAAAATACAAGTTCCTCCCATATTGCCCAAAGCAAGCGACCAAAAGGTGTGACTAGAAAAGAGTTTATTTGACTTTGCACAATCTCTAGCATCCAATTTGTGGTCCTATACAAAAAGGTCAATAGGTCTGCCAGTGACACCTGGATGGAGCTGATTACGAAGCACTAGCTTGCGACAGTGACGAGGCACACCACCTAGGCCCTGTATGTTCCAGCTGACAATCCTCATCGGAAGGAGGAAGTAGGGTGGAACACTTCACCCAACCTAAGGGTGAAAACCCTTAGACCTCCTGCCACAAGATCTAGAAAGAGAAGTAGAATCCACAGGGAACAAAGCCCCTGCGCCTGAAGAGGGAGACACTCTGTCAAAATAAATAACTAACTAGCTCATCAAAAGTAGAGGGCACAAACTCCTCATCACCATAATCATCCAAGGCATAAAAAGAGCTCCTGTAAAGAAAAGCTAGGCGCCGGGGTTCATAGAATCCCCGCACTCGAAAAGGGTGAAGAGGCAAAAGCAACCCCATTCCCTTTATCAATGAAAGGAGACCGAAGAGTAGTCAACAAAGGGGGCTGCTTAGATGAAGGACCAAGACCATGAGGAGGATCTACAAGGACACCAACACTGACCCTATCCAAAACTAAATTCGGAGAAACTATGGCTGCAAATTGAGAAGAGACGGGAGCATCACTAGTCACAACCAAAACTGGAACCTGAGATGCCCCGATAGGGACAAGGTCTAGGACAAGAGAGGACCCCTCCTTATCTGTAGTGGTGGAGCAGCGGTCGCTATAACCGGAGCTTAACATGTGCCAATGGGTAAACCTGCACTGGCCACAACCTGAGTAGTCGCGACTAGAACCGAAATGTGAGAATCCCCCATAGGTGCAGGGTCCGAGATGTGAGAAGGCTCCTCTTGATCTGAGTGTGGCGGAGGGACCCTAACTCTAACCTGAACACGAGGGGCAGCCGGTGCGGGACGTACAACTGGTGTTGGGTGGTGCCAAAGAAACACTCTATACGTACAACTAGTGTGGAACATACAACTAGTGTTGGGCGGTGCCAAAGAAACACTGTACGAGGAGGCACCACACCGGAAGCTTTCTTATGTCTTTTCTTCTGCTTTGGGCAATATATAGTAAATTTTCCAAATACCTACATATCCCACCCCAGTCCTGGCTACCTGCAATCTCAACTATTTGCCGAAAAAGAGAGCCATCCGGACGCTAGAGCATGGTATGATCATCAAAATTGTTACGGTCAAAGACAATGACCCTAACTCTAGGAACCCCATCCATCTGATTGCCTCTGCTGTTGAAGAGGGTAATCCAAGGAGGGGGGAATCTCAATGACCCTTCCAAAAGTAGCTCTGATCATGGCAACAAGGAGCTGATGATATATCTCGGGCACACCTGGAAATCTGATGAAGAGAGACGCCATCTCCTTGTGCTCCTCCACTGGGTCGAATCCAAGAGAGAAGGGCTTGAGGAAAATCTAATTGGAACCAAACGCTAAAGGGCTGGCATTAAGCACAATGCTCATAGCTCCAAGAGTGTCAAAAGCCACCTGAAAGAATCCTCGCCCCAAAAGTCGAATGTTAGTGAGGTGCTAGGAGAGGTCCAAGAGCAGGTCACAAGCATCCACCAGTCCCTAGCCCGTGATCTAGAAGGGTGGGACCCGTGGATGCGAGCAAAGCGTGTGGTGGATCTCTCAAACTCCACATCCTTTTGCAACTGCAGCGGCTCGTCTTTTGAAAAGATACATGTTCTCACGGCTGATAGAAGTGGACGAGGATTGACTAGATGGGTCGCCATTCATCAATCAAGGGTGGAAAGCTGATTCAAACCATTAAATGATCTGTCCATCGTTTGGAGAAGCTTGAGGGGGAAGGGAATCCTCACGGAAGGGAAGGGAAAGGGGAGAGGGAAGAGGGTCCTACACCAGAGCTAAAGGAAGGGAAGAGGCTGAGAGAAAGAAAGAAAGAAAGAAAGTTTATTAAAGTCTTCGGAAGACCAATGGGTCTATGAGACTGTGAAAATCCTGATACAACAAGCTATGGTAGTGGAGCTACTAAACAAGCATCCATACCAATGCAAAATGCAAAAATGCAGAATGGCAGTACTAAGTCCTAAGTACAACATAGTCATGTCGATGGTCGACTATATATCAATCTCAGCATTGTCATCAATATCATCATCATCATTGGCAGCAGCAAGATATCAGGATGGATGAGGCAGTGGAGGCATGAAGTTGGCAATAGAGTGCTGTCGGCCACTCAGAGGTGCGGTCCTAGCACGTCTCCTGGTCGTAGCTCTGCGTCTGACCAGGGCTACAGTGACCCCCGTCAGTCAGGCTCCAACTCTAAACAAGGAGGGGATGTCCCCAAGTGTGATCTGTGTGTCAAACCTCTTTCTCAGCTATCGGATCACAGGCTCCAAGTCACGATCATGTCAAGGCCTCATCTCGTGGGGGTCCATGTGATCTAGCTGAAAGAACTCCGTGATAGAGCTCTGAGAGGGATCAGCCGAGGAAGAAGTCTACTCCTGTCTCCGTGGCACGTGCTCGGAGTATCCTCTCGCGGTGTCTAAGTGCCTCATGAATGAAACCTGCCAAACACCGCTGGTCTGGGTAGGAGAGGAAACGCGGGCCAGAATCCCATAACTATCCTTGAAGAGGCTTTGAGGAGAGAGAGAGAGAGAGAAAGAAAGAAGAAAGAAAGAAATTTTATTAAAGGTCCACGGAAGGCCATACATGGCCTATGGGACACAAAATCATCCGAAAGGAAAATACATCATTAACGATGCGCCAACTAGGTGGCCTCATCGTAATACCGCTAAGATGCCAAAAATGGCTACAAAAATCCTAGATACAAAATGAAATGAAAGAGAGAGAGAGGGGGGGGGCGGGGGGGGGGCTTTGAGGAGAGAGAAAGAAATTTTATTAAAGTCTTCGGGAGACCGTGAAGGTCTATGAGACTAAAGAAATTTTATTAAAGCCTTCGGGAGACCGTGAAGGTCTATGAGACTAAAGAAATTTTATTAAAGTCTTCGGGAGACTGTGAAGGTCTATGAGAGAGAGAGAGAGAGAGAGAAGAGCTGAAGAGGGGATTTGAGAAGAGAGGAGCTGAGAGAGGGAGGCAAGGGTGAGAGAGGGGAGGCTGAGAGTGAGAGGGGCTGGGAGAGAGAGGAAACTGATGTGAAGGAGCTGAAAACAGCACACTGTACTTGGTGGGAGCTCTTGAACTGAGCTGTACTTGGACATGTTCTTGGATGTACAGCTCTTAGAGCAGAAGAGGTGTGAATTGCAGAACTTTCCAGGCTGCGAACTGGAACAGGAAGCTTGGAACTAAATTGTGATTTGGAACAGCCCAGGGTTCAGGAGCAGAAATTCGAAATGGATGTGCCTGAGGGCCTGGATAGAACCACGCTTTACAGCTTGAAACCCCAGGGCAGAAATTTGAAAAGCATCTGCCCTGATCCCCTTTGAAGCTGAAGCTCTCACAATCGCCCCTATACAACCAGAAGATATGACGAATTTCGGAGCAGTAGAGCCACGATTTTCACTGAAAATGTGACGAAATTGGAGCAGTAGATAGCCATGTTGTGATGAATATGGAGCAGTAGAGAGCACATTTAGATTCTCAATCTCCTTCGTTGAGAATTGAAACCCTTGCTTCATTCTTAGCCTGATACATGGTCTGCAAGACACGCCATGCACGCAAAGAGGTCCTGCAACTTGCAAGACCTAATGTGAGGAATAATCAACCTTTTGATTGACAAAGAAATCACGGCAAGTGCCTAGGCATAATGGGCATCCTATCTCCTCTAATCAGCTGTGACAGCTGTTAATATTGAAGGTCTCAGTCCATCCACTATTACAGCATGTGTTCTACCAAGTACGGCTAGGGCATTAGGTGCAGCATCTACAGGTCAGGGTTCATCCCATAAACTAGACTCCATAGACCTTTGGTAGCTGACATATTTCTAACCATTAAACTCCATAAAGAGTTGTTCTTGGCTGTTAGGGTCATCCTCGTCATTAGGACCACATTTCAGCCCCCTCACTCCTCTTGTGCCCCCCTCATCCTCACTCACTCCTTGCATCAGCCCCTTTGACCCCCCCTAATTGTGCCCCCTTTAGCCTCCTCACTCCATTGCAGCCCCCCCCTCCCCCCAACCCTTCTTTTCACCCCAACTCATTGATCCCACCCCCCCTTTTCACACCCACTCCCAGTGACCCCCCGCCCCCTTCACACTCCTCCCCACCCAGCTAGACATCCCCCCCCTCCCCCCCCCCTTTTTCACCTTGCCACCCGCCCCTTTACTCCCACATCCCCTCCCCTTATCACTCCCCCCTTTCAGCCCAGCCTCACATCCCCCTCCCCTTTCATCACTCACACCTCCCCTCCCAATCCCCCCCTCAGCCTAGCCTTGTTCCCCCCCCTTCTCCCTCTCTTCCCTCACCCCCCAAGCTTCTTAGTCCCCTGCCCCCTCCCCCCCTCATCATTGAACCCCCTCTTAGGCTAGCCTTGTGCCCCACTTCCCTTTCACCCCCCCTCCCACTCCCCCCTCTCAGCCTAGCCTTATGCCACCCCTCGCCAATTTCACTCCCCCCCCCATCTAGCCTTCAGCCCCCCTTTCAGCTTTGCCCCCCCCCCCCGCCCCTCTCTTCTTCTCCCCCTCTTTCGCCTAGCCTTGCAGACCTTCCCCTTTCACTTCCCCCTCTCAGACTTGCCTCATGCCCCTGCTCCCACTCCCCCCCTCTCAGCCTAGAGTCTTGCACCACCCTCCCCTTTCATTCCCCTCCTCTCATACTTGTCTCGTGCCCCCACTTCACCCCCCCCCGGCCTTCATAGCATTGCTTTGTGCACTCCATTTCCCCATCTCAACCTAGCCTTGTTACCCCCTCCCTTCAGCCCTCTCAAGAAGGTACAACCATAGACTCTCCTTTGCCTCCACCCCCACTCAATATAATGGCCACATGTGATAGCTCCAAAATGGCCATTGGACCGAGCGACAACAATTGCCCTTCTAATCTCAATCGCCTCCTCTTCAAATTGATGTCTTATGCTTTACTTGGCATTCATCTTGTGATTCAGTTCTGCAGTCGTTCTTCTGCCAGTATATACTATCCTCCATCCTCCTCCAAACCTTCATCATAACACCAGGATCATCACTGTTGTGCTGCTCCTCACCAGATATCTCCTCTTCGACGCTTACAATTGCGATTTTCATTGGAGTACAATGGCTCCCCGTTTTTCTTAGAGTCTTTCATAGGGTTGAGCTGGCACTTTCAACCTCAACCTTGGATTTTCTCTTGCTCTCTTGCATGAGCTCGTTCTTGCCCTTCTAGGGTGTTTGCTTTCTCATGCCTTGCATGATGTATTTATCCCATAACCTTTTCTCTTGGAGCTTCTTTCATACTTTAATATAAGTCTTTTCTTTGGGGAATTTTTTTTTTGGCCACTTCCTTCCATAACCTTGTAATAACCTTGTAATCAGATATCTCCTTCATGGGAACACAATTGTCGTATCATTCTCTCATTGATAGATTAGCATTTGAGGTGCAAGGAATTTTGAATTGCCTTCAAGCTACTGAAATTATGATTGCTAGCCACTTTTGAAAGTTGCTCTCGAGCACCATGATTAATACGGACGAATCTCTTGTGGACATATGCAATTCGAGAGATCATTGACCAACTCACCAAATTCTCATGGTTCATGTTAAATCAATACATGCACATTATGTTCCTCTCTCACAGAATCCAAAATCAAGACAACATCAATTCTCAAGTCAAAAACGTTCCATCTCACATACGATATTAACTACGGAAACCAACCATCCAAAAAACCAAAACATAGCGGGGTACCCTCCAAGAACCTCAATCTACCCTATCACAAGCTTTCTCAAAATCCAATGGCAAAACCCTGGCCACTATGCATAGCCCTTTCCAAAACCACCCAAAAGGAATATATATTATTGAAGATGCTCCATCCATACACAAAACTAGTCTAAGTATCGTGAATACGATCTAAGTAGTCTAAGTATCGTGAATAAGATCTAGGAGGAGGAGCTGCAGCCACAAGCTGATTGCCTTCGCCCCAAGATCTCATATGGGGTGCCCAAGAGCGTGATGAACCTCCAAAGGGTAACCAAATTTCTGCAACCCCCCATTGCGACATGATGAATGAGACCCTCTGTAAGTGAGTCAGGCATAGCACCAAAATCTCAAACACTCTGCAAAGCTGAGGTGATATGATCATGAATCATGTCCCAAGAAGTAATGAAGAAAGTGGGGGTTAGACCGTCTAAACCAGGACATGTGCACGCATGAAGGGCAAAAAGAGCAGTCTTGAATTCCAGATTGGTAAAAGGTGCGTCAAGTAGAATCCTCATATCCAATTTTACCAATCTTGAAATAACTTGTCAAAACCTATGCCTGCCATCATCTATGCCAAGAGTGTCAAGGTTTATAATAAGAAGGGAGGCGCAATTTGAAGCAATATGCAGGACAGCATCCATGGAGATTCCTTTTTTTAGCTATTCAGTGAGATTAGGCAGGATGGTCCAAATGGGGAGGACTGGTGGCACGCCAACCACAGCAAAGCATTGGCAAAGACAGGGACTCGGTCACAAATTTCTTGAGGATTTTTGGCGCAAACTCTGGGAGACAGTTATAGGCCAAGGAAGATCTCCCACTTCTATGGCTGTTGGCACATAGAGCCCTTGCAATGGGCACATGACTTGGGTTTGGTCATTTTCTAGTTACATGCTCACAATGTGGTTTTGCACAACTGTCTCAGAGGCACTAAAAAGATGTATTTCTCTATAGAACATGTGTAAGCTGGTTATTATCTAAAAGGCACCAAAAAGTCAAAACTCTTTGTGCAATATTATTTTCCTTTTGTATCTCTTTTGGTGTGAAAAGATTAATGACTTACAAGTTGTGTGCCATGTACAAGGAAGGATACAACGAAGCAAAATCTAATATCACAACTGGATCCTGCATGAACCAAATAGACCATCATTGGACTGCATAAAACCGGCTTCACCTCTATCAATAAAGCATGACTATAATTTTGTAGTTTGATTTCACTTCCACACAGCACATGTTAGTTCTTTTGAAATTTGTAAGAGGGCAGTGACATTTTGAAACAAAACCACAAGTTATGTGTGTGCACATGCACATGTGTGTGGATTACTGCATGCACATGCACATGCGCATGTGTGACAATGTTTACTAAGTAGTTCACAAAAGAACTATTTGTGTAAAAGTTTTCAAGGTAATGCAAGCCACACACTATGCAAGTCGTCTTCAAAATTTCAATATTGAGTTACCGATGGAGCCACTGATATATATATACGTGAGGACATGAGGACTTACAAGTACACGAGGACAATATTGCACATGGCAATCTTAACGCAAACATTGGCTGAATGTTGGGTGCATGCATATATACATACATAGGTATATTATCACACGCTCTAAACAATGGAGTGTATAAAAGATATATCCATATGAATGGCTAGCAATGACAAAGAACAACATTCATATCATGGTAAGCAAGGCATATGCATGTGTTATGCACAGTTGTCCACAGGACTGCATAGCTATAGGTGCGTGCATCTTTGTGTGTATATGTGCACATGTACAAATTCGTGTGCGCAATGTATGTAACAGTATTCATGTATGTATGAGCATGCATCTGCAGCAATGTAAATGTGTCATATATCTGTCAACTTTGAACAAATGCATGTATGCATGTATAAAAGTACATGGGTACCTATTTATGTATGTATGTGTATGCAATCAATGGAACGTAATGTCAAATTGTACCTCAAGGTCAACATGTGCAAAACTATTTTTGTATGCTAAGTGGCACATGGTTGCACATACGAAGACCTGGCCATCAACCGCCAAAAGCAAAATTTATTTTCATACACCCTACAATACCTAGGGATGTGCAGGCCATAATCTTCATTATGTGGGTAACTTGAAGCAAGAATCAATCATTCCAATTCTATGCTAATCATTCTCTAGTACTAACAAAACACAAGATATCATTTGACTAGACAGGCCATCTTAGCCTTGAAATTTTCCTTAGGACACACTAGCCGTTGCCATGCTAGCCAATCATCTCAGGGGAGCACTATCTTGTCATCTTAGAAAACATCGAGGTGCATGTGCTACTGAATTTTGGGCAAATAGAGGGATGCTAATCAAGAAGTCTAGAATTAGGCTTGCATAAATCAAAGCTAATGTTAAGAAGTCTAGCATTAGGTCGACATCAACTACTACACAAAAAATTGGGAATTGGGGAGTACTTGCACTTATGAGTGGCCTTTGCACAATTGCTAGTGACTACACATTTGCAGGACTTGTGAACACAACCATGCATATCTTGATTACAACAAAGCAATGATGTGTTATGCTAACAAATTTGGGCATACCTCACATCCAATGGGAATGGTATGAAAGGTAGGTGACAAGCCTTGAAGGATTTACCATAAATCAACGACGTATACTTCTAATAAAATTGGAAATAATTGGACGTAATGGAATGGAAGATAGGTGGGAAGCCTTAAAAGGGAAATTCCCCAAGGCTAAAGGGCTGAACTATTATGATTTCCTTTTAATGTGGGCATGCTCAAGATGCAATGTGCAAAGAAAAAGACACTATATTAAAGTTGCGACTGCACCCTTCTATAGAGAGTGTTTACCTTATTCTTTAAGCCTATACGAGTTATCACTCCACCAGAATCTTGCATAAGCATCACTATGGTATATTCCTAGTAAATTTTCACTGATGCTGTCTTAGATCATCTTAATGTTGCAAATCTATGGGGCTGCTCATCGTGTCCTTCTTGTTAGAATTATTGCTATCATTTAGCAGTGACCAATGTAATGTAGTAAGTAGGTTAGGGGCACTTTTCCCTCACTTAGAGGTTTTTCCCCCTAACCACAGTTAGTTCACTATTTGGTTAGTGAAGGATAAGGTTTTGTCACTTAGACAAAACCTATCACTCCATTCAGTTGTATCTCTCTCATCTAATTGCAACTACGTTTTCAGCTCTCTTACACTCCTGCTTCTTGCTCTCCCTTTGCTCTCTCCACTTCTCACATTTGGTATCAGAGCAGGTTGACCCTGCTCCTTTCTTCTCGTCCTCCAGCTCCAGCCCACAAGCTCCCGTGCCAGCTCGCCGTATCGTCTGTACAGATCTGTACGGACTGATTCTGTATAGTCTGTACTGTACCTGTGACGCCCATACCAGCTCCTGCACCAAATTCCGTACAGCACGTACTGCACCTGTGTCGCCGTATCAGCGCCTGCATCACCGTACGGCTGTACAACTCGTCGCCGTACAGCCTGCAGCTCTGTTTCGTACACAGGCGCCGTACTGCCTGTAGTCCCATACGTACCTGCGCCCCTTGTTATGTAGGTATCTTCGCCGTACAATTTCGTACGCCGCTCGTCTGTACCTGCACGTGTCAACCGTCCGTACCAGCTCGTCCGTACAAGTGTACGGATTTTGACAGTACATCGCTGACAAATCCGTACAACTGCCGTACAGCCGGACTGACAGCTCCGTACAGTTTGAAGGCGGGCTTGGAAAGTTATATTTTTGCAGGATTTGCTTTGCAGGAGGATATTGGAAAGTTTTTTGTCAGGATCTTGTGCATACAACCATTGTTTGGCTGTATTTTTGGGAACACATTTGGAGCTTTGGCAGACAAATTGCAAATTTGGGGCTTTCACTTAATTTGCCCTCTTTTGGATGCAATTTCCTTGAAGAAATTTGGGGCTTTTGCAGACAAAGAGCAATTTGTGCAACATTTGGGGCTTTCATACCATTTGCCCCTTTCTGGTTGCAATTTCAAGCCACAAATTGGGGCTTTTGTGTTGGGAGAGCAATTTGACAAGTTTCACTTCACACTGCCTTTTTGTGAGTGCTTTGAAGCGCTTTTTGGCAGGTTTTGGGAGAGATTGGATGCTCTGGCAGATTTCTGACAGAGACATTACAGAGATTTGAGTTGCATTTTTAGCCAGTTTTTGGCTGTGTTTTTTTGGGATTTGTGCACTCCATTGCCAGCAAGGGAATTCAGATTTGCATTTGCTGTATTTTCTTTCTCAGACATGGCCCAGCAAAATATGAATGATTTCGGTTTCAATGGTCTCTCACAAGAGGACAAGCTGGATGGTACCAACTACTCCCTCTAGAGTTTTATGGTACGCAATATTCTGATTTCTCGTAATTTGTGGGACTATGTAAGTGGGGATGAGTTCCGGCCAGCAAATGTGGCACCTAACACCCCTCCCCAACAAGGAGGAGGCAAAGGTCATGCATAGGGTACAGCTGCAGCACAAGTTATTGGTGCAGTTATACCTACCACTCCAGAGCAGAAGAGATGGGATTCACGTGATGCTTTAGCTTTGTCGTGTATTTCTCTTTCAGTAAAAAGATTCATCATTCCACATATCTGGTCGTGTAAGACCTCAAAGGCAGCATGAGATATTTTGGAGAGCATGTATACAGCTCGGAATGATGCCAGGGTGTCTTTTTTGAAAAGAGAATTGTCTCATACACATATGGAAGAGGGTGACTCCATGTCAGTGCACCTCACAAAGCTACAGGATTTACGAGAGCAATTGCTGAATATTGATGAGATCATTCCTGATTCAGAAATCTTTACCACTACTCTGAATTCTCTTCCTGAGTCCTATCTCAGCTTTCATACCTCGCTGAATTTGTCTTTGAGGGGGGGTGCAAATCCTCTCACTTTTCACGAGTTGATAGGACTTCTACTGCAGGAAGAGCAGACCAGGGAAAACATGGCTTCACGAGCAGGTGAACATACCATGCTCTCAAAATTCAAGCCTAAAGTAAAGGGACAGGCAAAGACTTCAGCAAATCAGCCTTCCAGTGGTTCAGGACAGCCTTCTCAAAAGGCTAAGGGTGATGCAGGTAAGCCCAAGAAGAAGGGAATATGTCATTACTGCAAAAAGCCAGGTCACTACATTGGAGAATGCAAGAAAAGGCTTGCAAAAGAAAAGAAAAACAGCTCCGGTATGGCTGTCTCAGATTCAGCTCCTCATGCATCTGACAATGAGCAAGCTACAGCCAACTTTGTGGAGCACGACTATGCCTTCTTGTCTTGCATTTCAGACTCTCAGTTGGCTGCTCGGGATAGTACAGCCACTTGTAATGATGACACTTATGCTTTTCTAACATCCAGTTATGATTCTTCCAAGGATGCATCAGCTTTCAGTGTCAATGAGACACATAATACATGGTATTTTGACAACGGTGCCTCAAAGCATATCACTTCCAGGAAGTGTCTCTTCACATCTCTGCATCCACCACCCGTTGGTAAAAAGGTCACATGTGCCAACAACTCCTATTCAGTTCGTGGTACAGGAGAAGTTGAACTTATAGCCATTGATGGCTCAACATTCAGAATTTCTGATGTCTTGTATGTGCCTGGTATCACAAAAAATCTACTTTCAGTGTCCACTCTTAACAAAGCTGGATTTCAGGTCATTTTTAAAGATGACAAGTGTGCAGTCCATGATAGAGAGCATGACTATGCCTTGAGATTGTCTGGCACTTTGTTGCGTGGTCTTTTTCAGCTTGACATGTATGAGAAAAGACCAGCACATGCTCTTGCAGTTTCCACTCCTATTGCTGCTATGCAGAATGCGGAATTATGGCACGCGAGATATGGACACATGCATTATGGCAGCTTGATGACGCTTCAAAAGCATGCCATGGTTGATGCATTGCCTCCTCTTGAAACACCTCCTCCACATGCCTGTGAAGGGTGCATTCTTGGTAAAATGCACAGATCTCCTTTTAAGAAGAATGGATCAGTTATAACTGTTCGAAAATTACAGCTTATACATAGTGATGTCTGTGGTCCCATGAGGACTCCATCATTGGGTGGTCATCTTTACTTTGTCACTTTTATAGATGACTACTCCAACTACACTTGGGTTTATGGACTGAAACGCAAATCAGAAGTGTTTATGGTCTTCAAACACTTTGCAGCCATGGTTGAGAATGAATCCGGACTCAAGATACAGACATTACGCACAGATAGAGGAGGCGAGTACTTGTCTGCAGATTTTGATGCTTTTTTGAAAGACAAGGGCATTGTACATCAGCTTACAGTGAGGCTAACTCCTCAACAAAATGGAAAAGCTGAGAGAAAAAATCGTACTCTTATGGAGATGGATAGATGTATGCTGAAAAGCAAAAAATTACCTCACAAATTTTGGCTTGAAGGTCTCATGTGTGCCAACTATGTTTTGAATTGGGCACCCACAAAAGCTTTGAAGACTAAGACTCCCTATGAAGTTTGGCAAGGGAGAAAGCCTTCTGTGGATCATTTCCGTGTCTTTGGATGCCTTGCTTATGCTCATGTGCCCGTTGAGTTTCGGCATAAGTTGTCTGATAAGGCAATCAAATGCATTTTTGTTGGGTACAGTGCAGAGAGCAAGGGCTACCGTCTCTACAATCCTGTCACACGCAAGATCATTGTCAGTAGAGATGTAATATTTTCAGAAAATTCAGCTCACACTCAAGCTGAATTTGATATGCCTTCTTCTTCCGGTGATGTCTTCGAGGGGTTACTATCCATTGCCTTGGGTTTCCCTGCTGATATATCTGATGAAAATCAGAATTTTCACATACCTCCACATGCTCCAATTCAGCCACAGGATGTCATACCACCTCCACAAGCCATGGAAGAGGTTGTTCAGCAAGAAATTACAGATATACATGCAGCAAAAACAGTCCAAAATTAGCTGTTACAAACTCTCAGGGAGAGTAAAATTGATGCTCCATTACCTGGCAGAACTCGGAGTGCAGTAAGGCATGGGGGAGGTGCTCTTTCAGTTGAATCAGCTTATGCAGGTACTCTTCTTGATGAGGAGGAACCTGAGACATTTGAAGAGGCACAGGATAATGTGAAGTTAAAAGAAAGCCCGATAGCACCATTGACAGGTACAAGGCAAGGCTGGTCGCAAAAGGATATGCTCAGAAAAAGGGCATAGACTATGAGGAGACTTTCGCTCCTACATCCAGAATGACAACCATCCGGTCAGTTATTGCAATGGCTGCAAATTTTCAGTGGAATGTTCATCAGTTGGACATCAAAACAGCCTTCCTTAATGGAGACTTGTTGGAAGAGGTTTATGTCAAACAACCTCCAGGCTTTGAAATTTCAAGAAATGCACTTTAGGTAGGCCCCACGTGCATGGTATGCAAAGATTCATGCCTTTCTAACCAGCAAGGGGTTGCACAACAGTCCAACTGAAAGCACCCTCTACATCAAGAAGGATGGGGAGAATATTTTAGTCATCATTCTTTATGTAGATGACTTACTGCTCACAGGGTTAAATGAAGATAATATTGCAGATTTGAAAGCTGAATTGCAGACCACTTTTGACATGTCAGATTTGGGGCTGCTACACTTTTATTTGGGGATCCAGTTCACTCAAGAGCAAAGTGGCATCGGTATGTCTCAATCCAAGTATGTGCAAAAACTCTTGGACAGATTCAACATGCAGGATTGTAAGCCCATAGCTACTCCCATGGACCCAGGGCTGGAGCTTACAATGCATGAAGCAGGTGAATCATTTGATGTCACACTCTACAGTCAGGCTGTTGGATGCCTCATTTATCTCTGCAATACACAACCTGATATTCAGTTTGCAGTTTCTCAGGTGAGCAGATATATGCACAGCCCAAAGACTATGCATTGGCAGGCTGTAAAACGCATCTTCCGTTATTTGCAAGGTACCAAGTCTTTTGGCTTGATGTTTCCCAGGGGGGGTGACTTGCAGATGCATACCTACAGTGACTCGGATTGGGCTGGAGATTATGACACTAGGCAGTCCACAAGTGGCAATTGTTTCTTTTTGGGTAAAGCTTGTATTTCTTGGTTGAGCAAGAAACAATCTATAGTGGCTACCTCTTCATGTGAAGCTGAGTACAGGGCAGCTTTCACAGCGACAGTTGAATGTGTTTGGCTGTGTCGTTTATTTGCTGATCTTCATCTTTCATTGGAGGGTCCTTCTCCAATTCTCACTGATAGTCAGAGTGCTATTGCAGTGGCAAAGAATCCTGTGTTTCATGCTCGCACAAAGCACATTGAGGTTCACTATCACTACGTCAGAGAGAAGTTGCATGCAGGAGAGATCAGCATGATCTATGTGTCAACACATGACAATGTTGCAGACATTTTCACCAAAGCACTTCCACGTGAAAAGTTTGAGGCATTTCGCAGTGCCCTGAACTTATCTCCTTTTGGTGATTGATCTTTTCCTTGTACATGACATTGGCACTGCAGGGGGGTGTTAGAATTATTGCTATAATTTAGCAGTGACCAAAGCAATGTAATAAGTAGGTTAGGGGCACTTTTCCCTCACTTAGAGGTTTTTCCCCCTAACCACAGTTAGTTCACTAACTATGGTTAGTGAAAGATAAGGTTTTGTCACTCAGACAAAACCTATCACTCCATTCAGTTGTATCTCTCTCATCTAATTGCAACTACGTTTTCAGCTCTCTTACACTCCTGCTTCTTGCTCTCCCTTTGCTCTCTCCACTTCTCATACTTCCAGCTAAAACTCAACAGGGAATCCTGGCTGCCCAACTACTACAGGCTGGACTGCTGATGAAGGTGGGAGGAGATGATGAGGCATGAGGGCTTCCAGCCCCTCCTTATGTAGGCCAGATCCCCCCCATTGCTGCAACTTCCAAGAAGCTGAATTAGGCCCTGAAGGGATCCATGCTGCTGCTCAATCTGGTCAAACGGGAAGTAATGGCTGCTTGCCACATCGAAGCCAGCATCTCTTGCTGCTGCCTTGGGATCCACATGCATGGTATGCCATGTACCTGCTAAGTGACATCCCTAAGTACATCATACGAGGCTGTGCCGAAGCCCTAGGTCAATGCCTTACCTTGTGAGTTATATATGTCTGTTCTTGGCAGCCCTTGGCTGCAGCATGAGATCCTTGGCTGGCCCACAAGTGGCTCAAACCTGTGCCAGTTCTTTCTTCTTCTTCAAAATGGGTCAACAAAAAACCTCATTACAAACTGGAAAGAAACAAGAGAGGAGGCTGAAAGTGCCACCTCTATAGACTCTGAGAAGAAGGGAGAGCCCCTCCATTCTCTGAGAAAAACATCCCTCCTAGCAGAGTCTGCTCAGGGAGAACCCTGCATGTTCGCCCAACTAGCCATAAAAGTACGCATGGTCCAATACTGGCCGTGGTGTCCTGAGATCCATCCAAAGCCTCTATGCATCTAGCTCTCCAAATATGCCATGCTACAATACTCACTAGTAGCTCCCAAGAGGTATCCACACTGAGGCGACTCACTAAACCCCAAGTCATATAGAAGCGGGAAGGAGCAAAAGTACTTAAGATCCTAGCAATCCCCTCCTAAATAACCCTTTCTTGTCTGCAGTCCCATAAACAATGATGAATTGACTCCTCAACAGACCTGCAGCAAGGAAAGTCTCTCTGCAAATCGGAAGAAACATGAAAGTTCTTCCAATGAGGGGATCTGGAGGGCCTCCAGTCTCTAGGATCGATCTGAAACTTCTTGGCCTTACTTAACATTATAACAATTCCCTCTCCTAGATTCCACTGCAAAAACTTGATGGGGACCCCTCCATATAGCCATATCCTCCAAGATTCCAAGAGAGTAAGTCGAGGATTCAGATCTATGTGGCACTCTGAATCCTTGCCATGCTCCACAAACCTTGTAATCCTAACAGGCTGAAAGGGAACGCCCAAGAGAATATTGTCTAAAGATCTAGACAGCCTACCGCCTGACTAAACATCAAAGACAAAGACATCCTCGTGTGCTCCTCGAAAGGCTATGACCTGAAGAGGGATGCCGGTCCTAGAGAAAGCCCCATCCAAGTAGAACAAACAACCAGCATGTCATCTGTATGCACCCAATCCTCGGGTAGGGCTGTATCTATCAACTGAATCCTCCTTGCACTTCCTTTGAGGTGACATACCATTTGTTGTTGACCATCCTCTAGAAGCGTTCTAAAAGCTTTCCATGATCCTACATAAGAGGCAGGTCATCTCTCCCATCTGGACCAACTGCATAAGATAGACCTCGTCGAGTATGCTATCATTCCGCAAGACAGGCTGCCTATCAATCTCTTCCAAGGAGGCTGGGGGATCTCTCCGAAGAGTATTTCTGAAGCTATTCTAGGCTTTCAGAATAGCATCCATGAGAGGAGAGGAAGAAGATCTGAGGTGTGCTGCAATAAAAATCCAGTTGGTGCTTCCTTCCCAGTCTCCACTTGAAGAAGAGGTACATGACTGTATGCATGGAATAAAAAAGTCCTTCCATGGCTCTTGCCCTGGCATAAGTCCCCTTACCACAAACTTCCAAAGTAGAGCCTTGCACTGCAAGTTTGGTTCTATGATATTGAGACCCCCTTCCCGTGTGGGAAGTATCAAGGTCTCCCAAGCTACCCTGGCTATAGTGTCTATGGTGCCATCTAGCCCATTTCATAAAAAGTTTCTTATGCGTCTCTTGAGCTGAGTAATGCAATCCCTAGAGCTGCATCAGCAAGAGTAAACATACCAAGATGTGGCCAATAGAACTTGGTTGACAACCACCCCCTGGAAGCCAGGTCCAATTTGGTTTAACTCCAAAAAAGGAGTTTCCTTTCTGATGCTCTCCAGCACAAGCAAATTGCTATGAAGAAGAGGTACCCATACCAACCTGGCATCCTAAGTACCAGTGATGAGACTGGCAAAGCTAATCTGAAATGCCTTTATAGCTGGGAACACAGTCACGTTTGCAAATAACACGAGAAGAAACACAATCCCAATATAAACTCAAATCACCATAACTGGAAAACACCATAGCTAACAACTCTCAAACACAATCACAACTAACACTTGAAGCACCACGATAATCAATATGCGCATAAAGAGAAACCCCCTGTAGGATTAGATAGAACTTGTCGCCAAGATGATCGACTGGATACCCTGGAGCTCTGATGGAACCTTGGACCTTTGTATCAAATGCCGCAACTCCCTTTCTCTGCCTTGTGATTATCTTCACTATTGTAGATCAAACACTTCTGCCTAATCAAGAAGCCTTCCTTGTAATCTTCACTTTCCTTTATACACTCTCACCCATGCTACTGTCACAAGCCACCAATATATTCTGAGTTCTCATGCAGCAAACCATACAAGATCTCCATGGAGTTGCCCGCAACAATGCTATCTTCTATGCTTTCAGCTTACTGTAGCCCTTCGAACTTCACATAGCCAAAGCAAGGAATGTATTCAAACAACTCGGCTCACGTCCTTTCTATCAGCCCTTAACCTAAATGCAGCTTATCGGTTGGGTCTTCTCACCGCCCTTCAGCAAAATTGACTACCAAGAGGCTTCACGCATTGCCTTCGAATTGCAGCCAGCAACACTAGGAACTACAGCTATTTTGCGATCCTTGTGAGTAAAACAGTCGCCAGCACTTGTTGTGTCTTCAATCACGGACTTATGGTATCGTGCTACCATAGGACGTTTGACTGCAGATTCAATTTTGCCACCTTTTGAAGGTAATCGAGCTCTGAGAGTTGAATCCTGCTTGTCGGAGAAGTACCAGAAAATCCACGATCAGCTGCTTCTTAGTGGCTGCCTTCGCACTCTCGGCCGCTACAACGTCTACAAGGCTTGGACGCCTGTGTGAGATAGACGAGTCAACACGGGAAGGACCTTGTCTTCCACAGAATCAAGAGTATCATCGGCTTCAGAACTTCCACGAAAAAGCATTTGATCTCTGTATGGATAGCAAATCGTTGTAAAGCTGATGATGGATAAGATTCAAGAATAGGTTGTTTTTGCTCAAGATTCCTAAGAACAATCTTGCTGTCAGCTTATGTTTTGTCCAGAGTCCTTAGTAATTGTCTTTTTCCTCTAAGCTAGAAATGACCACATCAATATTAAAATCCGATTGTTGAAAAGGAACAATCTACTCCTGCTATACTATGAAAGTGTTGTATATTTCTGAGCTCGTGTTTCTGCCCTAGTGTGTGTCCAAGTGTGTAAACACGTCGGTGTAACCTCGTGTGTGTGAACTCCTGTGGTTAGAATTGTCCTCCTCCACAGCGTTATCAATGGCAGGTGACCACATATGCTAGTATGTGCACACAGTGAGATGGTTTGAGCGGCTGGGGTTACATATGGATAGACTTCCTCCTTTCCAATATAGCATTGATGCGCCATTCTCCCCACAACACTATCATGAGGTCAACCAGGTCATACATGAGGATCTTCTACAGTTACACACATTTCAGACCTCGTTGGAACCAGCTGAGCTCCCTGTGAAACTTAGCTTCTACAGAGATCATTGCCTACATATCTCGGATGAGGGGTTTATCAACCCACCAAGGTATACACGGGTTCAGTTACCCCATTCATTGAGGATCTCCATTGGGCAGCTCCGGGTCTCTTCACATAGGCTCCGCATTGAGTGTGGCCGACCAGAGGGTCTACCTAAGGAGGGGCGCATTTGTACTCTATGTAGCCTATAGGAGGTTGAGTCGGAGGGACATTTCATCCTCACATGCCCTGTTTACTATGTGATTAGGGGGCGATTCTATTGCCTACTCAGAGATAGTTCTAGGGTGTTATCCCGATTTCTCTCTTATCCAGATAAGAGATGCTTGGCCGCATTCATTCATGAGGCAGTTAGGCATCATGTGCACCTACTCTGATCTCAGAGACATGAGAAGCAGACCCCATCTCAGAGCATGATCACTAAGTTCTTTCAGCCGGATCACACAAACACCTTACAGGTCTCGGACATGATCATGACCAAGGCCAGTGACACGACAGCTCGCACAGAGGGTTGATGCACAAAATAACACTTGGGGCCATTCCCTCCATGTTCAGAGTGGTTTGCTTTTGATTCATCCCCATGAGGCTTGTATGAGCTATCCTTCTTTTCTGGTGTACTTTGTCCCATAGACCCATGAGGTCTCCCGAGGACATTAATCTCTCTCTCTCTCTCTCTCTCTCTCTCTCTCTCTCTCTCTCTCTCTCTTGCATTCTACATTGGTGTGGATGCTCGTTTAGTAGCTCCACCCTCACAGCTCGTTTTGTACCAGGTTTTTCACAATCTCATAGACCCATCGGTCTTCCGAAGACTTTAATAAACTCTCTCTCTCTCTCTCTCTCTCTCTCTCTCTCTCTCTCAACCCCCTGCCCCTCAGCCCAGCCCCTTGCCTGCCCTCCAAAGCTCGTCCTTGGGATGCATTTCATATTTCTGCTGATTTGCATAAAAGTTTTTGGAAAAGACTCTCGAAATCCCACAGGAATAGAAAAATCACTCTTTTTCTGGCTTTCTATTCACGGTGGGATTGCAGTGAACCTATGGAGATCGCTGATCCTACTTGCCCCCGTTGCCATGCTGCTGTGGAGACTATTCAGCATTGTTTATGGAATTGCAGACATGCACGGGGGTATATGGAAGGGGGTTGCCACAATTTTCATTTTTTTTGCACATTGTCCCTTCTTCATGACGTGGGGCTCAGTTGCTTGGCTTTCCCTTTCAAAGGCTCAGGTCTTCTTTGAGAGGCAAGAATCATCATGGGATATAGTTGTCAGACAACACTTGAATGAGCCATGTTCTCTGGATGATGTTCCTGCCTCACCCTTCAGGGCTGTGCATACTAGCGAATATATCAGCCTGGCATAGATGGAGAGCCAGGTGCACAGAGGCATTGGATGGATCCTAGGTTCACCCCTCTCAGACCATGGCCAGTATATGGACAGACACTATACACACACTATATGGGTCCTCTTGAGCAGCTTCTACTAGAAGGGCTACTTTCCTCAGGGAATGGAGGGACCCTCCTTTCTTCTCTGAGTCTTCCACAGGGTTGAGATGGCATTTTCAGCCTCAACCTTGGTTATTTTGTACCTCCTTTTGAGGAGTTTTTTCGTGCACGACATGATGTATTACCACAATGAGCTTGCTCTGGTGGGAAGTCTATTTTTGCAAAAAAAAAAAACTATACACACCTTGATTGCCGTTATTTGGACAGAATTGTACACACCTGATGACCATTTGGGTGAGCATGCAAGGTTCTTCCGAGGCGGCTTTTGCTAGGAGGAGTGTTTTCCTGATAGAGTGGAGGGCTCCCCTTTCCTCTCGGAGTCTACCGCAGGGTTGAGGTGGCACTTTCAGCCTCAACCTTGGTGTTTTTCTAGATGAGCAGTTGTTTTCCCTTTGGGTGTTTTGTTTCATCTCTTCATGATGTATTCCACCATGAGCATTGCTCTTGCGATACTTAATAGAAGTCTTTTCATTGAAAAAAGAAAATTTGTTAGACTTGTTTTTATTACTTAAAGCTACATTACCACAAACATTTTTGCTTTCCTACTTTATTGGGTTAAATGATATGTTTTCATCACGTGTCATTGAATACTTTTATGTTCCATCTCCTAGTATGTATTGATATTGCACCAAAGGAAAATATCTACACAAATCTCCTTTAAATTGGAAGAATAAAACCATGAAATACCTTATAATAGCCAGCAGTCTTACATTCTTTGGGGTGGATGAGGTATGGGCTCTCTGATAGCTGCCCTATAACAAGTAAAAACCCATGAAAGAATAAACAAAAAATTATTCTTCAAGGTAAAGTTCAGACATATAAGTATCTTTCACGTCACATATCTAGATGCATGTATCTTAATTGAATGAATACTCTTTATGCAAAATGAGGACGACTCATGAGCAAATCAATGAAGTCATGTGTACATTGAAGTAACAAGCACATCTAAATTGAGGACCAGCTAGTGGAAGCAAGTAGGTAGAGAGACAACCCAAGGGAAATGTAAACATGAAAGTCCGCCAGACAGGAGACAAATGAACGACACAATTTCATACTGTTGGCATACCGATCTATGCGGAAAATCACATCATACATATATTGGCACCCAAAAATTTGCATAGCCTCTTGGAGAAAAAAACGAGGTTATGGACTAAACCATTGTCAATTATCATACAACTATAATTTGTATATTAATCAATCTTATTTTATGGTCCTGTAGATCCTATTGTGTCTCTCGAGGTCATTAAATTGTCATTCTCTCTCTCTCTCTCTCTCTCTCTTTCTCTCTCTCTCTCTCTCTCTCTCTCTCTCTCATATGCGGGTTTCATCCCATCAGCTGAGGATCGAGGTTGGGAGAGCAACAGGTATAACCAGAGAGCAACGGATCTACACGTTATGTACGCTGGAGGCGGTTGAGACAGAAGAGCATTTTCTTTGTGTTTGACCAGCCTACTACGAGATCCGAGGTCGCTACCACTGTCTCTACCGGGGAGTGGCTTCGGCCCTTTATCACGACTGATCCATTTCCATGACCAGGTTTGTATTGGGTTGTATCTAATGGAGATGCGTCGGCACAGGGAGACACTACTGCGAGAGATCAGAGAGTAGCAGGGGATGTCTAAACCACCACATGACATAAAAACTCTGGACATAGCTTAGAGAGTTCAGAGAGCGAGGAGACCGCGTTCCCCACCGCAGCTCGAGACAGCTTGACATACACACATACGAGACATCTTCACAGCCCACAAGAGAGCCATCGCTGTACCAAGCTATGGCTTCTGATTCTATTTCTGAGTCCCAGCGCTGAGACTGACTTTATTTCAGTTTGTACCTGATATTGGATAGATTGACCTGGTCCACTATGCAGTTGCAGTTGACTATTTCTATTCATGGTTATGATTTTGTTGGCATAGATTAGTACTTAGCAAGGGACCTAGCGTGCCCTTTGCTTCAGCCCACTGAGGCTTGTATGAGTTCGCTTTTATGTGTACTTTGTTCCATAGGCCCGTGTGGACGACGTTAATCTCTCTCTCTCTCTCTCTCTCTCTCTCTCTCTCTCTCTCTCTCTCTCTAGGCTTACTCTAGTATAGTACTCAACAATGGGTCTTAGTGAGCCCTTTGCCTCAGCCCAAGGCGGCTTGTATGAGCATGTGTCACTTTGATATTGTACTTTGTCTCATAGGCCTGCGAGGCCTCCTGAAGACATGACAGGGTATGGGCAGCACCTACTTGCTATGGGAACAGTATATGATCTGATCAAATACGACGCCCTTAGAGATGGCCATCATCTGGTGGACTCACTTGTTTCCCACATGAAGGACAATGGACTACCTGATAGGATCCCTTGCCTTCGCATCTCAGATTCACGACTTTGTAGTACCCCCTCCCCCACTCGGGGCTGATCACTCATATCAGACATTCTATATTTCCGCTATCAAGCCAGTCACAAAGAGAGTCCTCCATGCGCCCACCCGGACCCATGTTCACTTTGACCGGACCCTCGATCCAGTTTACGTAAGTCACTTAGCTCGAGAGCTTCCGACCCTACACGGAGTGGGCGTAGACCTTGCTCAAGTCTCAGCCACTTTGGCTTCACTGGTACATGAGGCTGCCATCATATCTTTCCCTACGACTCGACCCACACATGCCCCGATTGGGAAGATGCCTCAGAACCCTTGGTACGATGATGTGTGTAAGGAGATGAGAGCTCACCTCACACGCGAGCAGGCCCTGGGAAGCCTGACATCATCTGAGGCGCATCGCATCTCACGTTGGATGACAACGTAAGAAGCGGACTTTTATAACTCGCAAGGTTGATGACGTGGTCGGATCGGGGTAGACCCAACTATCGGCTGGGGACTCCTATCAGAGAGGAAACGGCCCATTCCCATCACGGACCCAGTGATTTGGCACAGATATGCATGCTCCTTATACGACATCCTAGGTCAAATGCCACCAAATATGTCCTCTATGCCCAGACCCACTACTTGTCACTTGTTCATTGCGCAGAACATGAGGAATGCCCTCCTTCGTCTGCACAACTGGAGAGCACCAGACCATGAGGGGCTACGTACAGAGCACTTCACACATGGATAGGAGGTCTTGGCCCCAGTTCTAGCACAGCTATTCAACCATGCAGTATCTCACGAGTTCCCATCTACTTGGAGCACTACCACCATTGTACCAATACATAAGGCAGGGGACCCTAAGGATACTGGGAACTACCGCACTCTCATGATTGATCACACTTAGGCTATGATTTATGGATCAATACTGGAGAGGACGAATCCTCGAGGTACTGGGGCCTGTTGATGAGACCATGCTCCGATTTGCTTAGAAAGTGGTCATGGTAGAACTGGGTCTTGGTGGGGAAGTCCTGACCCCCTCCCCCAAGCCCGAGATGTGTGAAGCTGGAGAAGGTCTAACCGTATGATACGGCTAATCTCATCATGTGGATGAGCTCCAGTGGTGAATCCATGCTGTATTGAAAGGGGGGGAGCCTATCCATCTGGATACCGTGGCTATCAAATTTGCCATGTGGATACTTGCGCATACCATGCTGTATCAAATCCTCTCTTTGCCAGGCGTCGAGATGACTCCAGTGCCAGTCTCGGTAATCTCCATTGAGGTAGGGCCCAAACTGTAACCTGTTTTCTCTGTCCTAGCCTCTATTGCAGATCACGGGAGTAGCACCTTTCGTTTCCACCCAGCCAAACTGCCAAAGCTTCAAGCATGAGAGAGAGAGCTATATCAAAATCACGTAAATCCACATTCTTCACTTCTCTCACTAGCCTTGACAGACCCCAATTCCCTAGATAGATCTAGATGCCACATGTCATCCATATAGGGCCTTCCTAATGCAACATTTCACCCCTCTCTTGGGATGCATTTAATTCCTTGCCCCTAGGCACATTCTTTGCACTAGGCCCTTGGTCTCAGATCTATCTAGTCTGGTGCTATCAGCCCTCACCTAGGACCTTGACATTAATCCCTCCCGATCATTTACATAAAGCGCAAACACACATATTACAAAGGTAGATCCTATAAGGGAAATGTCCACTGATTCTTCCGAGGTCATGCTACCTCGGCTAGAGCGTAACATTCCTTCCCTCTTCAGACATCAGCGTCCTCGATGATAAAGTCTGGGAACACTCTCCGCAACTGATATACGGATTCCCAAGTAGCTTCGGATAGAGGCTGACCATGCCATGCAACCAACACCGTGGGTATCTTCCGATTTCGTATTTGCATTGTTCCTCGGTCCAGGATTCTTGTTGGTTTGCGCCTTGCAATATCCTCTATCTCCTGAAACAAAACCACACCTTCGATTAGTGAGTCACCAGTATGTAAAAATTTCTTTAAACGTGAAACATGAAAAACCGGGTGCACCTTACACCCCTGTGGCAATTCTAATTTATAGGCTACACTGCCTATTCTCTTTAGAATTAACCACGGCCCACAGTATCGAGGTGATAACTTAGCACACTCTCCTGAAGTCAACGACTTCGAGTGCGAAGGAATTCTGAGAAAAACTTTTTCTCCTTCTTCAAATACTCTTATAGACCGATTTTCATCCGCATACACCTTGGCTCTATCCATAGCCTGGCGAATATTAGCTCTCGCAAGTGCTAGCATCTCCCGCATCTGAACTACAAAGTTCGCGGCACTAGGCACTTTCTGAGGTACTCCAACTATAGTCGGATTGGCTGGTCTATAACCATAGTTCAGCTCAAATGGACTGAACCCGGTAGATGAATGTTTTCGATCATTGTAGGCAAACTCCAACAATGGCAACCACTTGTCCCATGTATGTTGCCTCAATGACACATATGCTCTCAGCATATCCTCTAAAGTCTGGTTGACTCTCTCCGTCTGACCATCCGTCTCAGGATGATCCCCACTACTCATTCCCAACTCAGTCCTTAGTGTCTCAAATACCGCTGTCCAAAAGTGACCGGTAAACCTGACATCTCTGTCTGACACTATGGATCTAGGTAATCCATGCAGACGGAATATATGTCTAATGAACAAATCCGCCACTTGCGGGGCACTAACAGACTCTCTAGTCGGAATGAAGTGAGCCATCTTGGTTAGACGATCAACCACCACAAGGATAGAATTATACCCTCCTTGTGTTGCGGGTAGTCCTACAATAAAATCCATGGAAATGCTCTCCCACTTGCTTAGTGGTATTTCCAAGGGCTGTAAAAGTCCGGGTGGCTTTACCCGCTCGGCCTTACTTACTTGACACGAGAAACACCGTGTCACATATTCATGAATATGCTTTTTCATCTTTGGCCAAAAGAAATCTCGCTTCACGAGATCATAGGTCTTCTCGACACCTGGATGTCCCGCACACGGAATATCATGGCATTGTCGAATGACTCTCTGCCTGAGATCATTCTGACCCGGTACTACAACTTTGCCATTTCTAACTAGCATACCATCCCAATGAAGGAATGAGAAAAGCAAGCAAGAGATGATCGCGATGATGATCGTCTCGCCTTAGAACTGAGATCTTCCGTGAGGGTATCCGGAGACTTACACTTCCAGACATTCACCCGTCACTTGCTTGCGGGCATCGCCGAATCACCAACCTACGGGACCCAGGCTAAAACTTCAATTCCGAAAGCCTGCGTTCTCCAATTCGTAGGCCTACACGAACGCCACGATTGCTCCGTCACCACCAACGATCGTCGACAGGCCTTCCCACGGCCCCTGCTCCGTCACCACGCTTCAGCCCGTTAACTTGCGCTGCCCACAGGTCTTACGCTCCATACCTCACCCCTACACAACCCGGAGCTCTGATACCAAATGTAACCTGTTTTCTCTGTCCTAGCCTCTATTGCAGATCACGGGAGTAGCACCTTTCGTTTCCACCCAGCCAAACTGCCAAAGCTTCAAGCATGAGAGAGAGAGCTATATCAAAATCACGTAAATCCACATTCTTCACTTCTCTCACTAGCCTTGACAGACCCCAATTCCCTAGATAGATCTAGATGCCACATGTCATCCATATAGGGCCTTCCTAATGCAACATTTCACCCCTCTCTTGGGATGCATTTAATTCCTTGCCCCTAGGCACATTCTTTGCACTAGGCCCTTGGTCTCAGATCTATCTAGTCTGGTGCTATCAGCCCTCACCTAGGACCTTGACATTAATCCCTCCCGATCATTTACATAAAGCGCAAACACACATATTACAAAGGTAGATCCTATAAGGGAAATGTCGACTGATTCTTCCGAGGTCATGCTACCTCGGCTAGAGCGTAACACAAACTCTGTGGAGAAACGTCACGGTCTGGAAGGGGGCGTCCACGTGGAGCGGTGTCTTGGCGAACTCTGCTTGTAGGATCTCATGGGGAACTGAAGGCTTACTCCGAATCATCTTGGATCCCATGATCACCTGTAGCCTCTCAAATCCCTTTTAGTCAGTAGCTGAAAGGTCACTCCCCCAAAAAGGTGCTGCATACATGGCGGTCGGTCTCACTAGAGTGTCAAAGAGCCAGCATGGATCTTGGAAATGTGCCTGGAAGCACTGTCTCTCTAAACGGGCCAGGGCCCCCTTCCCTCGTATGAGTCGCGCTCTGGCGGCATGGGTCATCGTGAAGCCTAGTCCCGTGAATATCGCCCCTAGGTATGTGAAAGACTGCACTATCTCTAGTGGCTCCCCATGGTAAGTGAAACTATGTTGACATCGATGTTGATGAAGCACTGCTTGGGATGTGTTGAAGATCATAACCTTGGTTTTGCCAAGGTTGACTATCAGGTCCCTCTCTCTACAGAACATCTCCAAGGCCTCCAAGTGTTTCTGCAAACCCTCGTCTAAGGACGAAATGAGGACTATGTCATCTGCATATAGTAGTATCTGCACCATCAAATCAGCCAATAGGGAGCCCTCTCCTCCTTGGCGATCAACAAAGGATGTGATCTCATCAATGTATAGCCCGAAGAGAGTCGGTGAGAGGGGGCAACCCTGCTTCACCCCTATGGTGCTCTCAACCCAATCCGATAGCCTCCTAGGAACGCGGATTCGCCTTCTAACGGACTCGTATATGCTCATCACTCCCCAGATCATGACCTTTGGGAGATGCAGCTCCTGTAGTCGCCTGATCAGGCAAGAGTGAGGGACTGTGTCAAAAGCCTTTCGAAAGTCCACAAAGCAAGTGTAGACCTTCTGGCATCTTGACTTCACCTCCTCGATGATGGCTCTCAGGGTAAAAATATGGTCCAGTGTAGAGTGCTGCCTTCGGAAGCCTCCTTGCCCAAGAGCCCGTTGTCCACGATCCTCTGTATAACTACTGATATTATTATTGTAATACATCTTATGAGATTCTGTATCAAGTAAAATTATTTTTTGAGATTCTATATGCCCACCTTATTATTTTAGAGAAATGAAAAATTATTCCTTTTCTTTATTAATTCGTGGCATCTGCATCTTGCATAGTACATGTAACATCTGGCATCTTGCATGATACATGTTGCATCTTGCATGGTACATGTAACATCTTACACCTTGCACCTCATGAATGTTAAAAGTTAAAACTTAAATTTGATGCATGCAAAACTTGCATACTGCCATAGTCTTACATTTGGCTACATGTACTACCACAGACTTACATTGAACCACAGTTGTGAGAATCTCTCAAGGAGAGAGGGCCTCCTCCACAAATGGAACCAGAAGGATACAAGAGGGCAAGGCGGCTGACATACCTAGAGAGCAGCGGGTCTATAGATTATGCACGATGGAGGAGGTCAAGACAGAGGAGCATTTTCTATGTGTTTGTCTGACCTACTAGGAGATCCGAGGGCGATACCACTGCCTCTTTCAGGAGGGGCTTGGACTTGGACCACTCACACAGCTGATACATTTCCTCGACCAGATCAGCATTAGGCTCTACCTGATTGAGATGCGGAGACACAGAGATTCCCTTGTGCGGCAGGCCAAAGATCAGCTACAGTCGATGCCTCAAGACACCGTGCTAGACCGAGCACAGACACGCGTCACTGATTTTCACGCATCCGAGCCAGCACCAGATGAGATCGAGAGGGAGGAGCTCGAGGAGACGAGAGTGCTATGGATTAATGGCTGGACGAGAGACGCTGATAGGACAAAACCTGTATCAAGTTTTTGAGCACTATCTATAGTTGTGGGTAGGCACATAGTTGTACACATCTAGGGTAAGTTTTCTTCAGTAGAGTGATTGTTTTTGTTTTCTTCCCAAAAGAGGTTGGGTGGTATTTCTAGTTGGGAGTGTGTCCAAGATAAGTCAGTCGGGAGGAGAGGAGAGATGGCTCATGAATTTCCTCGATTTCACGGGTTGCCCAATGAAGACCCAGAGAGGTTTTTAGAGTGTTTGGAGTTCACAGCTCTTATTAAAGATAGGAATGCTCCAGAAGTCCTTCAGATTCTATCCTTTTGTCTGTTGGGAGAAGCGAGAACTTGGCTGCAGACTTTCTCTGCAAGGATGCGTGATGATCAGGGTGCTCACAGAAACTCGACTTATCTAGAGGTGAGGACAGCTTTCCTGGACACGTTTATGTGTGTTAGAGATCCTGATGGCATTTGGAGAGAACTATGTTTACTGCAGCAACAGCCAACCCAGTCAGTGGATGAGTATGTCCGTAAGTTCACTGTGTTGTGGAATAAATGGTAGGTGGCCTTATTACCTGAAGTTCCTCCCAAAGTCATAAAAAAGGATAGGTTTGTTGCTGGTTTGAAGCCGGAGATTAGGATAAAGATTGAATGTAAAGAGCTGGTCACTTATGAGGATGCTCTCAGGGTAGCAAAAGAGAAGGAGAGGAAGCACATAAGATTGTCACAAATGATGCAGGAGATGCCAATGGTTCAGCATGTGCCTGAAATTCTCTCTCATGTGAAGCCAGAAATACAGAAGCCTGAAGTCAGAAAGGAAGAGAATATAAAAGAAGAGATTCATGAAATGTCGGAGCTTATGAAGAGTTTGAGTTTGAACTTGATGAACGGTAGGGGAAGAGGTAGAGCATTGGGTGGTTATGCAGAGGCAGCATGCCTTCTTCAAATAATTCAGGCCTTGGCAGGCAGGATGAGGTCAAGGGTCATTTGCACCTTGTGTCCAGTGCTTTAATTGTGGAAAGTGGGGACATTACAGCACACACTGTGATAAGCCTCCTCGTGTTGGAGGTGATGTTTATCCATTGCCACAGGGTTAAATAATAGGGTGAACGATCACAGTGTAGAAGTAAAAGATGCAGCTCAGCCTAGTACCTCTAGAATCCGTAAAGCCACTGCAAAAGAGAAAGGGAAAGGTAAGGCAGTTACATTTGGTGGCTTGTTGGAGTTGGAGGAAGTTATGTCATGCCATTAGGGAAGAGAGATAGAGAAGAGGAGGTTGGTTCGAGTGCAAAGAAGGGGAAGCAGTCTTGGGAGATGATGACCTACCAAAAGAAGAAGACTAGGAAGCCCAGAAGGAAGTACAGAACTTCAGATTACCCCATGGGCCATGGGGAAGGAGCAGGGAGAGTGATTTGGTGAAAGATCTTTCAGTGAGGAAACCGGACATTACATTTGCCCAAATGATTGGTCTGTGCCCAAAGCTTAAAAAAGAATGGATGTGGGCTGTAAATCCAGCAAAGAAGAACTCTCATAAAGGTGGTACAATTAAGCTGATGGCTGTCTCAGAGTTACCAGATCTTTTACCTACTGTAGAAGCCTGGCATAAAGGAAAGGCTTTTGGAGAGGCCTATATAGATGGGGGTGCACAGATTTGTGTGATTACCCAGGCTTGTGTGGAGAAATTAGGACTGAAGATATCCCGCTCCTCCAGTTATCGCATCAAAATGGCAAACCACTCCAAGGTGAAGACTTTAGGGATAGTACCTGGCCTGGAGGTTGAGGCATTCAGTGTTTCTTGTCGAGTGGATTGTCATGTGATGCCTGCGGGGTTGGGAGCCTATCCTTTGATTCTTGGAAGGCTGTGGTTGAGGAAGGTAGGTGCAATTCAGAATTGGCAAAAAGGAATCTTTTCCGTACATACGAATGGGAAGAAATTGAATTTCGATATGGTAAGCAAGGCTGAAGTTTCAGATTCAGCAAGTGAAGAGGACGAGAGAAGTGAGACCAGCAGTGAGGATGAGAGCTCGGTGACTTCAGAAAGTGATGAAGGAACAATAGCATTGGTGGATCTGATACATGAGGATTCACAGGTAGCAGGGTTCGGTGAGGAAGAGGTGGATAGGTTTGAGGTTATCAAGGATTTGATGCAGCCCAAATGTTCTCAAGAATCAACCCAGGTGTTGATTGAGCAATCATTGAATCCTGATCTCAATGTTAAGGAGAAAGAATAATATTTGAAGATGTTGCAGAAATACCCCAATCTGTTTATTACCTCTTATGAGGAGACCAGGGGATTTAAAGGGAAGCCTCTGAGGATTGAGCTGAAGGAAGGTGCCAAACCTGTTTTTCAGAAAATAAGGAGATTAAGCCCGGAACAGAGAGATGTGCTGAAGAAAGAGGTAGATAAGCTTCTCAAGGCAGGAATAATTTATCCTATAGTTCACTCTGATTGGATAAGTCCTGTGGTCATAGTGCCAAAAGGTGTAGACAAATGGAGAGTCGGTGTCAATTACAAACCTCTGAATGCAGTGACAAAGAGAAACCACTATCCTTTGCCTTTTCTGGATGATATTCTTGATAAAGTGGTGGGTCATGAAATGTACAGCTTGTGTGACGGGTATTCAGCGTACTTCCAAATAGCCATAGCCCAAGAAGATCAAATCAAGGATTTGTGTGACTAAAAGGTCCAAAATGTGCATTTAATGTGCCTTGGGGGTATTTGCATTTTTTTATGGGAGAGTAGTAAATTCCACGTGATGATGTGGAATGGAAATTTTGGAAGAGAACATGTGCATGCAAGGTGGCTACGTGATCTAGAAGAGGCTGACGGGTGGAGTGGATCGAGGGGATGCTTGCTAGAAGGATTGCACTGGGAGGGCTCCTAGAAGAGAAGGCTGGATGACCGTGATGATGAGAGAGGAAGGGAGGTTGTGACGGGTTCTGGAAATGGGAGCTTCTCCCACTACGGGAGTCCATGAGTCCCATGGCTTGTGTGATGACGGGAGGTCTGCTCTGTTGGCTATCTTCACGTAAAGGTGGAAGAATGAAGTACGTAAGCTCTACTGAAAGTGTTATGCTCTAGCCGAGATAGCATGACCTCGGATAGATCGGTGGGCATTTTCTCTTAGATGACCAACTTTTGTAATAGTTAATGTGCGTAATTAAATGGTCAAGAGAAGTAACTGCCAAGGTCCTAGGTGAGGGCGTAATGGCATTGACTAGGTAGTTCTAATAGGGCTAGGGCCTAGGTGCATCTAAATGTGCAAATTGCCAAGGGGCAATTGTTTTTAAAGGAACTCCAAGAGAGGGGTGAAAAAGGATGCATCTAAGTAAGGGCCTAAAATGAAGACATGTGGCCAGGAACTATCTAGGGAATTGTGGGTCTCAGGGATAAGGATGAAGGAATTAACGATGGGAAAAATGAATGATGAATGATCGCGCATCAAGTCCCTGAGAATTGGCTGGGAGGAAAATTGGAGTGCCATCGCCCGTGACTGTACTAACGTAGGAGAAGAGCCAAGAGAAGGGTGTTACATTTTGGTATCAGAGCAAGTTAGTGACGATCCTGGGACGGCAGTAGAGAATCGACGAACGATAGAATTGTCGATCATACGGGTGCCCAGTTAGAACGAAATTGAAGAGAGAATTAAGCGAGATCAGTACTGGGAACGACGAAGGGTGGTGACAATTTGGTATCGTGACGCTTAAGTTTGGTGAAGACCGTCACGTACTGACCCTGTTTGTTCCGCTTTGGAATATGGCTGGTTATCAGTAGGCAGACATGGGTCGTGGAAGAGCGAGCGACGCGCATAACTGATGCATCGAAGTAAAAGGTCACCGTGGTCTATGAAGGAGCTACGTCGACGGACGGTAGGTGGTGACGGGTGACTTCGTCAGTTTCAAGCGGACGTCGACACATTTCGGAGAGGGGTCGTTGGGTCAACTAAAGAAGCGGATTCATGTTGGGGTTAAGAGTGCAGAATATTGGCAAAGCCTTATCGCTCTTGGTCGAAGGGGTAAAGGTATAGATTCAGCACGGAAGACTGAAGAAACTCCAACAAGAACTTCCATACCAAAGCAAAAGCGGCAGCAATCTGCAAAGAAAGATATATCCACAGAAAAGACACCTGGTAATGAAAATGCTTCAAAGGGGCTGTCGCCAGCACTTGGACTGGGAATTCTGAAGGCGTTCAGTCTGTGAAGATTGCAACCCGTGTATCTAATAAGGCAGAGTCATTTTGCGAGCTTCGAGGATATCCAGGGGGCATCTCTTTCCCTTTATTATATATATTTCAAGTTTTCAGTCTGCAGTAGTTGTTCCGGTACAGAAAGGGATTTTGAAGTGCCGTACTTTTGGAGTTTCCGCGCAAGAAAAGAAAAGAAAAAAAATAAAAATAAAAAAAAAATTAAAAAAAAAACCTTTTCAACAAAATGGAGGCAGAAGGGCAGAGTTCTAGGGTAAATCCTAGCGAGTCTAGAGTACAGTCTACACAACAGATGTCACATCAGGCAGCACCTACTTTTATTGGTAGGATTTCGATATTAGAGGATGCTTTACAGCAGATTATGAACCAGCAGCTTCAAGTGAATGCTGGTCAAAATGAGATCAGGGAGATGGTGCAAGCCTTGTCGGCTAGACCGTCTAGGATTGATAAGGGCAAAGCTCCAGCAGAGCCAGAGCCCAGTGTACATTCCTTAGAGCGCGCAAGGGTCAAAGTGCCTAATATCGCTAATTATAGACCGGAGAAGTACGCTGGTCGGATGACCGAGCGCAGCTCTGATGTGATCGAGGTTTGGTTGCACAAGTGGGAAGAAGCCTTCGCCATTTGTGAGATTAGATCCGATCTAAAGAAAATCCGCGAGGCCACACACCTGTTTATTGAGGCAGCGGACAGATGGTGGATAAAGCAACAGAAGGATCAAGTTGCTCCAACCACCTGGGAAGGGTTCAAAACTGAATTCAAGAAACACTTTCTCCCACCTGATGAAGAATCCCGAGCTTGGGATGCTTATAGAAATCTTCGTCAGAGGAGCTTGTCAGTGGCAGAGTACACTGACAAATTCAGGGAATGTGTCATGAAAATAACAGACCCTCTCCCTATGTCGGTTCAGTTAAAAGACTATATCTATGGACTGAACGACAAGATCAAAATGGAAGTTCGGGCTAAATATGTGACTACACTAGATGAATCTATAGCAGTAGCCCTGAACTATGAGGATGCCAGAGGCAGATCTGGTGGATTTGTGCAGGCAGGGACTCAGTATGAGCACCCGAGGAAAGGGGGATTTCAAAGGAAATGGGTTTCAAAGACAAGTGTCTCGCAGCCAAGTGGCCAAACCAAGCAGGTGAAGCCGGTTGAGGGACCAATAAAAACAAGTACCACCGTTGGGGTGAAAAGGAAAATAACTCCAATGGCAGCCCGGGCTTGGTCACAGTCCTCGTTGACCCCTGAACAAAAAGAGAAAGCTAGAAAAGAAGGATTGTGCTTCGGCTGCCTTCAGCGACATCAGTGGAAGGATTGTCCACTGAATAAAGATCGTCGCACGGCTAATATGATAATATCTGAATGCGACGTAGAAATGCAGGAGAGTCCCAGTGCGGAACATATGCAGATGCAACTGACGGGACCTTCTCAGAGGTTAGTACCTTGTTTGTTATGTGTATCTGTTGCTCAGTTAGTGACGAGTGCACCTGATAACATCCTATCTAAGCCCGCAGCAACGGGGTATACGGCCTTTAATGATACGGAGTTAATTAAAATGAAAGGGCAAGTGGCCAGTCATGATGTCATTGTGTTGTTTGACTCAGCGTCAACTCACAATGTGATTAACTCCAAGCTCGTGAAGAGGCTGAAATTAAAGACAAGTCCATCTGACTATGCGTATACAGTCAGGATGGCAGATGGAAGTTCAACTGAAGTATGGGACCAAAGGGTTACCCAGTTGGAGCTTCGGATCCAGGACTATGCTGAGAAGCTTGATTTTGAAATGACCAGGCTTGCTCATGCAGATATAGCCCTGGGAATGGCGTGGCATTCTACGAAGAATCCAGCCATTGATTGGAAAAAGCACGTATATCAATTCAAGATGAATGATGTGCTTTATGTTTTGCGAGGTGAAAAAGATATACCTCAGGGACCGTTGGTTTCCGTGATGGAAATCAGAAAGGCTCAAGTAGAGTTTTTGTACCTTTGCATAGCATCGGTAGAGTCGGTGAATGATTCTTCGACTAGCACTGATGTTACGCAAAGTGGTGAGATGGCCAAGCTGGCTAATCTTATAACAGAGTTCTCTGAATGTTTTAGAGATGAACTACCTTATGGGTTACCTCCAGAGCGGAAAGTTCAGCATAAGATTGAACTGATCCCGGGGGCAAAACCTGTAAATAGACCTCCCTATAGAATGAGTTTTGCTGAAGAAGCGGAGGTGCGTAGACAACTGGAAGAATACCTCAAGTTGGGGCAGATTCAACCGAGTTTCTCACCTTTTGCTTCGCCAGTGATATTAAAGAGGAAAAAGGATGATACGTTTCGCCTCTGTATAGATTACAGAGCATTGAATAATATCACTGTTAAGCACAGGTATCCGATGGCTCGGATTGATGATTTGCTAGATGCATTGCATGGAGCCGTGATTTTCAGCAAGATAGATCTTAAGTGCGGCTACCATCAAATCCGGATTAGAGCCGAGGATGTGCATAAAACCGCTTTTAGAAGCAGGTTTGGTCATTATGAGTTTTTGGTAATGCCCTTCGGACTTACTAATGCTCCAGCGACCTTCGTCATGCTTATGAATGATTTACTACGTCCGTATATCGGAAAGTTCGTAGTACATTTTATTGACGATATCCTAATATTCAGTAAAAGTGTTACTGAGCATCATGAGCACTTAAGGATAGTGTTCAGTACTTTGAGGAAAGCCAGTCTTTACGTGAATAAAAAGAAAACTATACTGTGTATGGTTAGGCTTGAGTATTTGGGGTTCATAATTACTCCACAGGGGGTAGAAATGGATCCGAAGAAAGTGGCTGCGATACTAACTTGGCCAATCCCTCAGAGTCTGACCGCGTTGCGATCATTCTTGGGATTTGTCCAGTTTTATAGAAGGCATATCAAAGGATATTCCGGAATAGTATCGCCGTTGACTGATCTGACCTCAGATAAAGTACCTTTTGTTTGGGGACAGAATCAACAGGAAAGTTTTAACACCATAAAACAAGCTGTGGTCTCAGGACCGCTGTTAAAAATAGTTGATCCCCAGAAACTGTTGTTCCTGGAAACCGATGCAAGTGGCATTGCGGTAGGAGCAGTCCTCCTTGAAGAGGGAAGGCCAGTAGCCTTTGAAAGCAAGAAGCTTTCTCCCTCTCAAAGGAATTGGCCAACTCATGAATTGGAGTTGTATACTGTTATCCATGCTTTGAAAACATGGAGGCATTATTTGTATGGTTCAGAGTTCTATGTGGATGTAGATCATGATACTCTGAAACATTTTTGTAAACAGCCTGACTTGAGGGGCCGCCAAGCTAGGTGGGCAGAGCTCATGCAGGAGTTTAATTTAACGATTCGGTACCGAAGAGGAAAAGATAATAAGGTAGCTGATGCGTTGTCTCGCATTATGCATAACCTGAGTTTCACAGTATTAGAGAGTGCTCTAATGACCGAGATCAGAGAAACTCAAAAGGTGGACGAGTTTGTCCAGAGCTTATGGCCTAAAGCTCATGTGTTAAAACCCAGGGAAAATGAAAAGGATGACCTGGCATCCAGAAAAGGCCAAACTTATGCAAGATATACCATAAGGGATGGTATGCTAGTTAGAAATGGCAAGGTTGTAGTACCTGGTCAGAATGATCTCAGGCAGAGAGTCATTCGACAGTGCCATGATAGCCCGTGTGCGGGACATCCAGGTGTCGAGAAGACATATGATCTCGTGAAGCGAGATTTCTTTTGGCCAAAGATGAAAAAGCATATTCATGAATATGTGACACGGTGTTTCTCGTGTCAGGTAAGTAAGGCCGAGCGGGTGAAGCCACCCGGAATTTTACAACCCTTGGAAATACCACTAAGTAAGTGGGAGAGCATTTCCATGGATTTTATTGTAGGGCTACCTGCAACACAAGGAGGGTATAATTCTATCCTTGTGGTGGTTGATCGTCTAACCAAGATGGCTCACTTCATTCCGACTAGAGAGTCTGTTAGTGCCCCGTAAGTAGCGGATTTGTTTATTAGACATATATTTCGTCTGCATGGATTGCCTAGATCCATAGTGTCAGATAGAGATGTCAGATTTACCGGTCACTTTTGGACAGCGGTATTTGAGACACTAAGGACTGAGTTGGGAATGAGTAGTGGGGATCATCCTGAGACGGATGGTCAGACGGAGAGAGTCAACCAGACTTTAGAGGATATGCTGAGGGCATATGTGTCATTGAGGCAACATACATGGGACAAGTGGTTGCCATTGTTGGAGTTTGCCTACAATGATAGGAAACATTCATCTACTGGGTTCAGTCCGTTTGAGCTGAACTATGGTTATAGGCCAGCCAATCCAACTATAGTTGGAGTACCTCAGAAAGTGCCTAGTGCCGCGAACTTTGTAGTTCAGATGCGGGAGATGCTAGCACTTGCGAGAGCTAACATCCGCCAGGCTATGGATAGAGCCAAGGTGTATGCGGATGAAAATCGGTCTATAAGAGTATTTGAAGAAGGAGAAAAAGTTTTTCTCAGAATTCCTTCGCACTCGAAGTCGTTGACTTCAGGAGAGTGTGCTAAGTTATCACCTCGATACTGTGGGCCGTGGTTAATTCTAAAGAGAATAGGCAGTGTAGCCTATAAATTAGAATTGCCACAGGGGTGTAAGGTGCACCCGGTTTTTCATGTTTCGCGCTTAAAGAAATTTTTGCATACAGGTGAGTCACTAATCGAAGGTGTGGTTTTGTTTCAGGAGATAGAGGATATTGCAAGACGCAAACCAACAAGGATCCTGGACCGAGGAACAATGCAGATACGAAATCGGAAGATACCCACGGTGTTGGTTGCATGGCATGGTCAGCCTCTATCGGAAGCTACCTGGGAATCCGTATACCAGTTACGGAGAGCATTCCCAGATTTCATCATCGAGGACGCTAATGCTTGAAGAGGGAAGGAATGTTATGCTCTAGCCGAGATAGCATGACATGACCTCGGATAGATCGGTGGGCATTTTCTCTTAGATGACCAACTTTTGTAATAGTTAATGTACGTAATTAAATGGTCAAGAGAAGTAACTGCCAAGGTCCTAGGTGAGGGCGTAATGGCATTGACTAGGTAGTTCTAATAGGGCTAGGGCCTAGGTGCATCTAAATGTGCAAATTGCCAAGGGGCAATTGTTTTTAAAGGAACTCCAAGAGAGGGGTGAAAAAGGATGCATCTAAGTAAGGGCCTAAAATGAAGACATGTGGCCAGGAACTATCTAGGGAATTGTGGGTCTCAGGGATAAGGATGAAGGAATTAACGATGGGAAAAATGAATGATGAATGATCGCGCATCAAGTCCCTGAGAATTGGCTGGGAGGAAAATTGGAGTGCCATCGCCCGTGACTGTACTAACGTAGGAGAAGAGCCAAGAGAAGGGTGTTACAGAAAGTGTCGATGATGGCTGCTCTTGAGAGGCTGGAATACATTGTCTCTGCAGATCATGTGCACCAGGTCCAAGGGAGAAGCTGCGACGATTGAATCCCTGATACAAGATAGTTGATCGTTAGTTGCACGTGAGCTAGAAGCTTGTTCGGAGAGTCCAGGCTTGTAAGTAACGAACGAGTCACCAACTGTTGCTTTGGCTGGAGTTCTTGATACGGGCCAGGATCATCATGCTAAGGAGGGCATGTGATTAGAGGTTAGGCTGTCGTATTTGAAGAGAGCTATGGATGCTGAGGCTTGATGACAGAGAAGGCGATATTGTGGCATCGCTACTATGAAGGAATGAAGGAGAAGAGAGACGTAGGTGCTCTGTGAGCAAGTACAGGGGCTTTGAGTCAGTTACCTTTGTGTGGAGGACCTTGGGTGACATGGAAGGTGATGCTGTGGCGCTATCTTGATCATATGCCAAGCTACAAGCTGCTTACTCTTGTTGGGAGCCTAAGAGACTTCGCTTGTGCGATGAGTACGGGCTGTTTGCTTTTGTTGGAGTCTTGGGGTGCTGGGCTGTAAATCTCGACTGCAAATTTGGAGTGGACAGATTTTGAATGCTCCGTAATGATAAGAGGCCATGTTGCTGGTTTTCTCCACATGAAGGAGATGCTGTGGTGCAGTTATGACTATGTGAAGAGTTACGTGCTGTTGTCCTTGATGGAAACTTAAGAGTTTTGGCTGTGGGTTCATAGAATTCTGAGGCTGGGTGTTTTCTGAGTTTTGGGGGAAAGTTCAGTTCTAAGTTTATCTGTTTCGGGTTGTGTAGTCTTTTGGTTCTCTTGAAGTCTGTGTGGTTCATGTTCAATCAGTTTTTTTAATAGGGGTTTGTCTCAGTGCCTGTGTCAAGGATCCCTGCTTTGGATATTGGTGCACGTGCTCTTGAACTCAAGCCCACATTGCTGCTGATCCCTTGAGTTCCTGCTGCAGTTTGTTTTCTCTTATACAAACCTGAAAGTATATGATGATTTTATCTCTGGAGCTTGGCCCAGAAGTACTCGGTGTGTATTTTGAGGGTTTTTAGATTGAAGTGTTGTTCAATGAGGTTCTTGGGTACCAGTGGTCTTTGCTTTTGCGGGTGAAAGAAGAGGAATGGGGAGGGGTAACTCTAGTTGATAAGGAGGACCTTCCTGAGTATGTATATCACATGGAATTTTGTGAAGAAGAAGAAACTATCTGAGTGATTGTTTGGGTTTACTGGAATCAAAGATTGGTGCGTGTGTGTTATCTTAGCTTCTTTTGTCCATACTGTTTTGTGTATCAACGCGGAGACCACACACGACACGTGGGGCGGCTAGAGCACACACGATTGAGGTTCGACCTATCTCAGCCCTCCTCAGAGGGAACCGCCAGAGACAAGGCATTACTCTCGATGTAGCCCATTGGATAAAGAGATCCAGGAGAGCGCGCCTCCCGCCACCACGGGAGAGAGCCTACCACGGGAGACAACCCGACAGGCACAGATACGTGAGCTCTTTGCATCACATCAGAGGGCCATCAAAGAGCCGGGATATATAGAGCCTCCACATGTACTTGGAGCTCTGGTTCTGAGTAGTTAATTGCCCTCTTTTTTTTAACAGTGTAAGAAGCGAATTCGGAATTTCTATTTTTAACCCTAGAATATATATCTCTCTCTATCACTCCCCCTCCACTCTCTCTCTCTCTCTCTCCCTCCCACTCTCTCCCCCCCCCCTCCTCTCTCTCCGATTCATCTCTCACCCCTCAACCCCCCCCCCCTTGTACTTTGTCCCATAGGCCCACAAGGCCCCAGATGCAAATGCAACAATGACAGCATATGGGAGGCATTTACTCGGGTTGGGGGCTATCCATGACTTGATCATATATAGAGGTCTCCGAAGATGGCCATCATTTGGTGGGCTCACTTGTTTCCCACACGACGAGGGGAGTGGTACAATAGACTACCTATTGGGTCCACTAGCCTTCGCCCCATGGATACGCAATTCTATTGTGCCGCCGCCTCCACTCGAGGCTGACCAGTCATACCTTTCCTTCTATAAATCAGCCGCCATGCCAACCACGAGGAAGGCCCCCCTGCCACCCACTCGTGTTCAGATCCATTTCGATCGTGCTCTCGACCCGGTGTACGTGTGCCACTTGGCCTTTGAGCTTCTAGTCTTACATGGAGAGGGTATGGACCTCGCACATGCATCAGATACCCTTGTTTCAATAATACAAGATGTTGCCACCAGATCCTTCCCCACGACTCGATCTGCACGTGTCCCACATGGGAAGATGCCCCAAAACCCCTGGTTTGACGACGAATGCAAAGAGATGAGAGCCCACCTCACACATGAGCGAGTACTAGGACACTTGACTTCACAAGAGGCACAACAAATTTCACGCCAAGTGACACAGTGTAAGAAGCGGGCCTTCGTCATACACAGGATGAATGAGGTGATCGAATCCTTTCGCGGTGGAGATCCTACTACGGGATCGGGGCTCTTGTCGAAGGGGAAGTCGCCCATCCCCATCACAAATCCAGTAGTCTGGCATACATATGCATGCTCTCTCTATGATGTCCCGGGTCAGACCCCACCTGATATGTCCTCTGTGCCCAGACCCACTACGTGTCATTTGTTTACTACACAGAATGTACGGGCCGCCCTTCTCCAGCTTCATAACCAAAGATCACCAGATCATGAGGGATTACGCACTGAGCACTGTGCACATGGACAAGAGATCTTGACCCGGTTCTAGCACAGTTGTTCAACCATGCCATATGCCATGGCTTCCTGCCTACCTGGAGCACCACCACCATAGTACCGATACGAAAGGCAGGCAATCCCGTGGACACTGGGAACTACCGCACTCTTATGATTGGCCACACTCTGGCTAAGATATATGGGTCTGTACTAGAGAGGGAGATCAGTAGCCACACAGAGGGCCACGGGCAGTGGGCTCTTGGGCAAGTAGGTTTTCGGAGACAACACTCGACCATGGACTGCATTTTCACCTTGAGGGCTATCATTGAGGAGGCAAAGTCGAGGCATCAAAAAGTCTACACTTGCTTCGTAGAATTTCGTAAGGCATTTGATATTGTCCCAAGTTCTCACCTAATCAAGAGATTACAAGAGTCGCAGCTCCCAAAGATCATGATCTGGGGGGTCATGACTCTATTTGAGTCTGTCAAAGGAAGGGTACATGCACTAGGAGGTCTATCGAACTGGGTTGAGAGCACTATTGGAGTTAAACAAGGCTGCCCCCTCTCACCAACTCTCTTCGGGCTCTATATCAATTCCAAAATAGTCACAATGCCTACGCGAGGATGCTTTGAGGACAAATGGGTCTAGAGAATGCCATGACAGCTTACTCAGCAGGAACGTCCAATAAGAATGCAGAAAATGTTCTTATCAGCCTCAACAGAAGCTGCATAGCACTCATTGAGAAGATAGACAACTTGGAAGCCACCAATGTGGCCCTACTTGCTAAGAAAACACTTGTGGACAAGGCTTTAGCAGAAGTGAAGAAGCAGGGAGGGAAGATACAGGAAGAATGGAGGAATGAGAAAACCAAGAGAGAGGAATGGGAGAAAGAAAAAGGAGAATGGGAAAATGTCAGGACCAGCCTCCAGGACAAAGTACATGCATTGGAGAATGAATTGCAGCAAATCAAAGAAATGAAGGGGGGCTTGGATGGGATATGCAAGGAAATGGAAGAGCTCAAAGCAAAGAATGCCAACCTCAGGAAGGATGTTGCAGCTATGCAGGCCACAAAAGGTATTTTAAAAATCCTTCTTACACATTTTCACATACAAAAGGGTGTCATATAATGCAGTTATTCAAAAATTGAATAGAAAAAGGGTGTGTTATTCATCACAAATTTACAGGTAAGGGGTTTTACAATTAGTCCTTCAACACACATGATATATAGAGTTTATATACACGTGACCCCCCCAAGCCACCACCCTGGTTGAGGCCCAAGATAAAGTGGATGTCTTGAAGCATGCCTATGTAGAAGCTGCTAAAGAATTTGTGGAGGCTTGATAGCAACTGATAGAATAAGATAGAGCTATTGCGCCTAGCAAACAGCACAACTAGAGGAGCTAAAAGAGAATGCCCGCTCCCTGAGGATGAGGTAGGAAGGAATGAAGAAATATCTTGCTCATGTAAAAGGTCAGAGTGTGGTATTAACAGCTGCAATAGTTAAAGAGGAAGACTATCCTCTTCCAATGCCACAGGCCTACATGCTTTATCTATAAGAGGCATATCATAGATTACTACCAGATCAAATGGCCCCACTATGGCAACCCTTTGCATGTGTTTTGCTTTGGGGTGTTTGTACATTCACTACCAATGTCATGGCTAGACCAAATGTGCCTATTTGTTGCTGAACTCAAGCAACAAATCAATAAAGGAGAAGCTAAGATGTTGGAATGGAAGGATGTGGTACATCAGCCCCTAAAAAAGAAATCATATCTGATGCCCTTGAAGAGGACAAACGGCGGGACAGCAAGTCATTAAACATACTTGTCAGAGGCTTACCGGTAGGAGATACTCCTATGGTAGACGCCAAAATTCTGTTTCACAAGATGGGAGTTAAACCTCACTTCTGAGGCAGCATGGAGGGTAGGTAAAGTGGACCCACCAGCAAGACCATTAGTGGTGAGATTCCAGACTACAGAGGACAGATATACTTTGATGAGTATGAGGCGTTGAAGGGCACCAGAACCTTCCTGGATGATGATCTAACTAGGAACATCGAAGGGAGGGAATGGTGAAAGTAATGGCAGCACAACAGGAAGGGAAATGGGCTGCATGCAGTGATGGTAAAGTTATCATCCGTGACAGAGTAGATAGAGTAGAAAGAGAAGAGAAGCAGGAAGGTGAAATGGACAGCACATGACGGTGTCGGGGCCTTGAGACAAGTGTACAAAATAGATTTCAAATGGCTGTACGCAATTGCAATGGAACCCTATGGTCTGATCCCGGGGGTTTCTGAAACATGCATTGATAGAGATGTGATCTTTTACACAGAGATCCATGAGAGCCTGGAGAGGGGGCTGCCCATTGTGACAGGGTACATGTGGGAATCATCCCATAGGAAAGAGACAAGAGAGAGCGGCATATGAGGATCAAGAGGGGTGGCAATCCTTTTCAGGTCACAGCACATCCTCCTTTGTTCACTGCACAGAATGTACGGGCTGCATTGCGCCGGCACATGAGGGGTTGATGACGGAATACTTTGCACCTGGGCATGAGATCCTGGCTCCGATCCTAGCACATATGTTTAATCATGCGATATGCCATGGATTCCCTTCTACTTGGAGCACCACTATCATTGTGTTGATACACAAAGCAGAATACCCTATGCATACAGAGAAGTATCGCACACTCATGATAGGCCATACACTAGCCAAGATAAATGGATCAGTATTAGAGCCAGAGATCGATTCCTATACCGAGGCACATGGGCAGTGAGCACTGGGACAGGCACGTTTTCGGCGACAACATTCAGTTCTTGCATTCTGCTGAGGAGTATCTGTACAAGTAAATTACCTTCGAATGCCGTGACTTCTGCAAAAGTTCATGAATGTTGAAGACATGTATTCACCTCCTCTATCTGATCTCATGACTTTGATCTTTCTGCCTGTCTGATTGGTTTACTACCATGGCTTTGAATTCTTGAAATCTGGAAAAGACTTCAGATTTCTCTTTCAGAAAGTAGACCCAACAATATCTGCTGTAGTCGTCGATGAAAGTCAAGTAGTAAAGTGAACCATTGATGCTGCAGGTCTGGGCATAACCCCATACATCTGTATGTATCAAATCAAGAATACATCTTGCTCAAGAGGTGCTTCTGCCGAAGTTGGTTCACGAATCTGGATGGGTTGTAGTTTTGTACAAATCGTGTCTCATCATTGTGGAGCAACGCCACAACATCCAATTCATCAAGATTTGGATCAAGAGCACATCATCGAAAGATACTTTCGTCGTAGTCTGCTACTTTCCTCCACCAACCTCACATGTTTCCAGGGAGCTTCAGGAGAAGGGAGAGATCTCTTATATGTCATATACTAGGATATCATGGACTTTTCGAGTTGCAGGGAAGTCCTCCTTCTCTGAGACCTCAATGCCAAGACTGCTGACCACCAAGTACCAATCATTGATTTTCAGCATCACTCGATATGTTGCCCAACATCGATTTGCATGAGGCACGTATCTCCCTAGTGTCCACAGGTATCTCCCGAGTGTCCGCACATCGACAATCCTGAGACACCCCATATGGGCATGCCTTCATTGATATGGGCATGATACTTCAGCTTATCATAGATGGCCATCTTTCGGTTAGCTCACATGTTTCCCGCAAGGAGGAGGTACCAGCATAGTTGAGGATCTCATGAGATCTTGCCTTTTCACTTGACCTGATCATACATACCTTTTCTTTAGCTTATCCATCCCACTACCACCACCGAGCATCACACCCTACTTAACACCACTTTCCAGGAGATTCATTTTGACTAAACACTAGCCCCATCCTATGCCATCCGCCTCTCCACTATCTTTGAGGACCTTGACAATACGGAATCTAGCCTGTCCCAAAGCTTGTTGCCATTGTGCCTCTGTGTGGTTGTTGATCTCTCTCTAGTACTGACCTCCAAATCTTGGCCAATGTGTGGCCAAACATGAGTGTGGTAGTTGCCCGTATCCATGGCATCTCTTGCTTTGTGTATCGCCATAAAGGTGGCGGTACTCAAGGCAAGGGGAAACCGTGGCATAGAGCATGGTTGGATATCTGCGCTAGGATCGGGGACAAGATCTCTTGTCCATGTGCATAGTGCTCAATTCGTAGCCCCTCGTGGTCCTGGCTCTCCTATTATGAAGTCGATCGCCCACACATTCTCAGTGGCAAACAAATAGGATGTAGTAGGCCTGGGCAGGGAGAACATATCATGGGGTAAATGGGCCGGGACATCATAGAGCGATGTGGATATGTGTGTTAGATAGTGGATCCCATGATGGGGATGGGTGGCTTCCCCTCTATGAGAGGTCCCCATGCAATAGTGGAATGCCCTCCTTGGAAAGAGCGGATCACATCATCCAGCCTATGCAATAACATAATCCTCAAACCGTAGATGATCCAGGTCTTTAAACTTTCAAGCGTAAGTAATTCTCTTCATTGTATAGCTTCACAAATCTGCAGCACTGCGGCATCTTGGCACAATATGAGCCACTTAGCATGCAAGCTTCAATAATGTTGGTACAATGAAATGCTTGAAGTACTCAAAAGCAGCTAAATATTGTTTCCCTGTCTACTTGTTACTTCAAGGCATTCAATGGCCAAATTTCCATAAAACATAAATTTAATAAGTTCAAATGTACAATCAAGCACTTCCAAACACATTAGGAGATGTCTAGGATACATTCACGCACCGTTTATAGTTGGCCCACCAAGTAACCATCCTTCTTTACGTGCACTTCGCAAAAGGAGACTCTGAAATGGGAACCCATAAAGGTCAAAAAATGCTGGATCCTTTAAATAGCACAACATTCTTTAATCTGCAGCAGCTGTGCATAATGAAACAAACTTCTAGCTCTGAGGATCGAAAAGCAACAACTTGGCATCAAACACCATACAAATAAACAGCAAAGTTGAATCCATCCTTTGTTGTAGAAGAATTATTTTATTGAGTTGAAGAAAGCTTTCGAACAGATGGAGGAATAAACCAATCCAAACTTATGCTGGGAAGATTCGCTACAGTGAAGACTCTAGTCACTTGATGGCCACAATCAGATAGAATTTAATTTGTGTGCTGGAATATGATCTCCTTGTTGAAATAAATTGTAACTCCAACCAATTCAATTGAAGATACCTGCCAGAACATCCCTGCTCGACACCTTTCAGCCTGCCATGCCCTGCTCCTCCTCCACGCTGCCTCCATTCCTTCTAGCCTTGCCTTCTGCCCCTTCCGCACCTAGCTTCATGCCCATGCTCTACCTCTCCTCCTGCCTACCCACCTTCCTTTTGCCATCACCCATGGGCTAAAGCAAACTGCCCACAGGTCTTTCTCCCCACTTCTTCACCCCCCTATTTCCTTATGACCTTCCTCTCATCCCCATATCCAAGTAAGGGGATTTATTCTTCCCCTAGGAGCCCAACCCTTCATTTTCTCCCTTCCACCTACTCGCAGCTTCTTGCTGCATTAAGGACCTCACCTTTGGCTCACGTGCTGCTCTGGGGCTGGTAAGTTACCCCTTTTTTTTCTTGGGCCTTGAGCCTCCCTAACACCCCTTGCCTGCCCCCTCTCTTCTCTTGGAGAGCCCCTCTTCAAAGTAGCCTCACTGCCAAGAGGCAGCAAGGGACTCCCCTTCCCTTTTCCCCTTCAATTACTCCTCTCCCCCCCACCCCTTTTTCTTTTTTTTTTGCAAGAAAAGTACTTCATTAAGTATGAATAAAAACCGCAGAGCAAGCTCAAGTGCGGGAGTACATCATGTCACGCATGAGGAAAAACAGCTCAGAATGAGCAAACAAAAATCCCAGGTGGCGGCTGAAAATGCCACCTCATCCCTGAAGGAGAGTCGGAGAAGAAAGGACAATCCTTCCAGACTCTGAGAAAACCACCCCTTTTTCCTCTTTCCATCCTTTTTTAAACCACCTGCAGAAATCTCTCTTTTCCCACACAATTAAGAGAATGAATATCAAGGTCAATCATGCATTGATTTGGTCAAAAAATCATGTGGATCGTTCTAGGACTAGCACATTGATCGTAGATATCACTTCATCCGCAGTGAGAAGGTGCAAAATCAGCAGGTCTACATGATCTATTGTTCTACAATCCAGCAGATATATTCATGAAGGCTCTCCCAAAGGAGAATGTAAGCATCTCCCTGATATACAGGATAACTTGTTACTTCAGAGAGGGATTGATAATGGATGATAATGCAGTCTCTAGAATCAACAATGGCAAAAAAGGACTCCTACAACAATTTTTGCATTACGCAGGGGGGGGGGGGGGGAATGTTGGCATGATGGATAGGACAATGTCCTCATGGCTTGTAAATGATTTCCGATGAAGAATCTGAGTCCCTTTCAAAAAAGGAGTCTAAGGTCCCCAAGAGGATGGTGGATGGTCTAAAGTCCCCAAGAGACTCGTGTGATAATAAAGGAGGATGGCCTAAGATCCCCAAGAGGATGGTGTAGTAATAATAATAATAAATTGGCACCGTTGCAATTGATTTCAGCCTCTCAAGATTTCTCCAACGTTGTGTGGTCTCTCCCCACTCACAAACTTCACAGTTACAACTCTCCATCATCCACTAAGAGATCACATATGAAGCTTCTCTTGATATAAATGTTGACAGAGAATCAAAGTGGTCACAAAGGGGTAGACTCTAGTTGTGGGAGGGTGGCCTTTTCTCTCCTACATGACAAATCACAACAAATGGTTTTCACTTGGACCCTATTAGGAGAGAGGCTAGCTTGAGCAGTAGGTTCCACACGCTATGTTGGCACTTGCTTTGGGGTTACCTTAGGCAATGAGCTAGAACCCTAAGAAGCAAGCTACAAAGCTGCCAATCTCTCTCTCTTTTTTGTCAATGCCCTTGTGAATAGCTAGTCTTCTATTGATTCTCATAGCATAATACCGAAACTTATTTTCTTAGGCAAAAATTAAGACAACATTTCGCGTTGGCAGAAGTAGTCCATCCAAAAGCTTGGCACTAGACTATGACCATATCCATGAGGTTACCATCTATGGGAGAGGAGTCTCCCTTCTCCAATCGACCTTGCCGAACACTTGACCCTGATAGAGCAAAGTCTGTTCTTCTTGGGTATGGTTGTGTTCGGAGCCCACATTCAGTAAAGGAGTTGCCGTTAATAGGGCGGGTATATATGCTCCACGACTCGAAGAACTTGCACTACAAGCATGCCTTTACAACATCACCATCCGAAGATGATGTCTTCAAAAGAGGCTTTGCTTCTTGATTCAAAAACCAGTGTCTAGTGTCTTCTATCCACCCTGATTTTTTGAACTAGCTTCTCAAGCCTGGCAAGTATAAACTCTCTTGTATGAGATAAGTAGGCACTTACCTTATGTCTAAGAGACTTTTCTTGAACGTGAGATCCTACTGTCTATTCTAACATTTTTTCTAAGGTCTTGTATAAAAAAGGGGGATGAATAAGTCTCTTAACAATATGACATAGAGTATAAATATGGCCTTAAAGCTCTCTAGAACCTCTTCGATGAAAGAGTCCATGCAAATCTATATTCTTTAGAATATTCAAAGTATGGAATTGTGAATTAAATATGAGGCATACCACCTCTTGCAGGTGCAGTGCTCCAAGGTTATCTTCCCCGTTTTGAGGATCAACTCAAAGAGAATAACTGTTTGGTTTAAGAATCAGGGCCGGAGGATTTACAGGATATACACAATTACCTACAAGAAGGGAAATTCCAGAGAGGTTATCCAAACAGGAAGAACAGAAGTTGCTTGCCAAGCTAAGCCTTATACATAATAGGGAAATGAAACAGTCAACCATGTTAGGCTTCTTTTGGTGCACTCCTATATCATATGATCTCCCACTGAAAAATGAAGGACCCTTATAGATGTATAGCTGAGAGTGACCACAAACATCTCTGTGGATGGAGACATTAAGGCACCTTTACATTCAACTAAACAGAGACATTAAGTCACTTGGATGTCCACTCCTCAATGATCAATAAGATCATGAATACTCACCTGGACTCGCACCATTTGAGCCTTGTATAGTGCATCAGAAACAGACAATCCAGTTACACGTGCCATTTCAATGGTTTCTGAAATAGTTTGTAGCTTCTGCATTAGTTCCCATGTGACCTGTTCAAATGTGAGCAGAACATAAGAGGACATTAGCATTTCTTTAATCCTACTGGAATATATACTCATTCTGGTATTCGGTCAAATTCAAATACATTTCATCTCAAAAAAAGACGGTAAAAGCCCAGTCCTATGTAAAGCTCTTTAATTAGGATCTATAGAGCACCTCAACCCAAACATGGGAAAAGTCAACATCAAGAGTCTACAATATGTGAGCGAGTCAAGCCTGGTAGATCTCTAAAGTACATGCAAATATCATCTAGGTATCCAATATTTAAGTGCCTTGAAAAAGCTGAGCCATAAGACTAGAATATAAATATAAAGGCACTAGAAGTATTGAGGAGATGATTGTGGAGCTTTGAGGTCATCAGTGATGTCAGTGACCTTGTATGAGAAAAGAAGAGCCTGGATCTCTCCCCGAGAGCTACAGCCCTGAAGGTCCTCTCTTTCCCAAATCTGTGGCTGAACTACCGTGAAGCACCACGAATGCTCCAGACCTGCTCCAGAAACTCAGTACCAAAGGGGGAAGGCACCTGTGAAACCTGTTCTTCAAAACCTCTTTACTGGCTAGTTGTAACTAACTAAACTTAGCCCCAGCTAAGTTTAGCAGAACCGCCAAGAAGTTGGCCCAGCCGCCAAAGTTGGCCAAATCGCCAAAAAGGAAGGCCAGCTGCCCACGGGATTCGAACACAGGACCTGGAGGAAACCAAGCGCAGAGCTCTAAGTTGAGCTAACTGGCTTCTTTCTAGTGAGTAGTAAATAACAACTCTTTTTTTTAAAACTAACCATACAGGTCTTTTCCATTGATTTTCTAGCTAGAAAGGAAACCCAGGAAAGGGGGGTGAAGAATCTAGGCATATACATAGCAATATTAACAAGGAATCTGAAGGTCAATAATTAGCTTAGCAATAGCAAAGTCATGTTGAACTAAATGAACATAAAAGGAGTTCAGGGAAAAAGATAAACACAAAGGTTATAATTAGTAGGATTGTTAGCAATTTCCATCAACAAAAAGGGACAGCGAGAGTAGTGCCACCAGAGTTATATTTCTTTTACCTTTAAGATCCTTCTATGCAATTACTTCTTAGCAGTGGCTTCAAAAACAGCTTCCACCAAAGGAAATCTACACTAGCAGGTACCTTTCCTTTGTAATTTCGTCTGTTAACAAATGAGGATTTATTTTTGTTCAGGAAAAAAATACCTTCTCATATTCAAGATCCAAGGTCCTTGAGTCATTATCAATGTTAACCATTTAGATATATGAAATTTATTGATAACATAGTTCCCACTTCTAGAAAGGTTTGATACGGGAAGGCTTGAAATAAAACAGGTTGTCACCAAGCTGTAAATACTCCAAAGTCAAAGTTCTAGTTTACCATTTATTTGATCATAATTTATGAGTTCTTCATTTATTTAATTATGTTCAAAAAGTTATATTTATTTGGTCAAAGTATTGACTTTGGTCAAAGATACTTAACCTCGGTTAAGTAAGCCTAACCCCAATTAGGAAGATTTGGCTTCGGCCAAGATGGTTAACCACAGTTAACCAAAGAACCAAAGCGCTGACTTCAGTCAGAAAGTGTTCACTTTGGTCTTACGCCAAGAGGGTTAACTTCGGTTAACCAAGATGTGCCAACCTCGGTTGGAGAGACTTGGCCATAATTAAGGTGCTTCGACTGATGGTCAACCCCCTTAATTATGACCAAAGAGGATTGTTGACCTCGGTCGACTAAAGAAATTCTTTCATGTTTATGTGCACATGTTTGCTTGGTGGGGATGCCCAAAGACTACGATTAGTCTAGAATTAATTTGCATGCAAAAGCGCTAACGATTAATGGGTGCCATGGCTATGTGCGCTTTGATTAATTGTTGCAGGTGTTAAGCTTCTTTTCCCTTGTTGAGCTGTAGCGCGAACTCGGCATGTTTACCATTCATGGTAGCCTGCATGGTCTCCGTTTCTTTCTCAAGAGCTGCGTTTTCTGCTTTGAGCTCTTCCATAACTTTTTTGCCCCCATCTGATGTTATTTGCATACCCTGTAGTAACAAAGATCATCGTATATTTGGTGCATGCAGCAGGAAGTTTTATTCAAGACATGTATCTTTAATTTGATGCTAATCTGGAAGTGGAGGAATCTCCGAGGACTTTCATGGATCTATTTATAGAGGAGGCAAGATACCCCCATCCATTTGTCTAATATTCACAAGGACAGTGAACTGTTTAGTGGCATGGAAACATGTATAGGGGTATATTGTCATTATATTTTGGGAGTGACACTTGGAGCATTATCCCACATGTTATGGCATGGAAGGGACTTCATGCATGTATTCAAAGGTCTCCCATATTAAAAAATTGACATGACAAACTTTGTTGCCGTCTTTGCATGTGTTTCGTTTGTATGTATTAATACAACCGTGTTTCTTTGACAGGAGGAACTATGAGTAGAATCTGAAGTACAGGCTTTCCTTCCTGCAGTCATTACTAGATCTTTATGTGCAAAGGGATGCCCCCCTATTTTGTACCTCGTTATTCACACGCTACGGCGTTCGATGTCAACCCCTTGGGTAGCTTTGCCTTTAATGTCAAGATCTACGAATCCAGAAAAAACCACTTTTTCCCCTCCATGCCTCCTTAGGTTGACATGGCAAGGGTTCTCTGAGGTTGTGCAACTAAAGGAGAATTGATTTGCTATATATTTCCCCTTCTTCATAAGAAGGATCTCTCACAAAGATCTGTACCTCTGCTTCATTGAAAGAGTACGTTATAAGCCGGTGGATGCCACCATGCTGTCCGCGCCAGAGCTCTGCAATGGTAGCAGAGTTGAGAGCTTCTTTAGTCTTCCCTAGAAATACCTGTGTCACAAAGACTATAAACTTTAGGTAGAAGGATTTATATTCAGAAAAAACAAATTTTCATGAATTGTAGGCACTCGAGCACGCAGGATCAAATTTTCTATACTGACAGAGCACAAAAGAGCACGCACCCATGTCAAAGCTCCTTTCAAATTGATTGCTACTGAAAAAGAATTAAGCGTAGGTCCCATATAGCCATTCAAATATCAACAACATTTGCACTTTGCAAGATGTACAATTGTTTAAACACAAGGAATGAGGTCAGGGATGACTCATCCACCAGCAGAACATTCCAATATCAGGATCGTAAAACATTGACACATAGTTTTCAAGAACATACCGTGGGTAACAAATTTATATACCTAACGCACAAAGATCAGAGAGAAAAATCATCTTTGACTATCCGGATGTAAAGCCCATCTCAAACACACTTAAGTAAAAGCACATACAAGTGGTACACATGGAGTGAATGCTACAAATCTGCACCATAGGAAGGGAAATGTAAATAGATGCACTCCAATCTCACATCTTATTGAAAACAATTACTTTACTAATATGAAAACGTGGCCTTGCAGTGTTAAATGTGTCACAAAAAACCTGACAGATCAGCAATGAGATATGAAAGGAATTCATTCTGAATCTCCTTCCAACAAAACAACACAATATACCACTTTACTGGCAAAGAATTACTGAAACAACAGAAAGGAGCTGAGATATGAGCTCAACTTTGCTACTTAGCACCAAGGAGAGCTTCACACAGATGAATTACTGTGACAGAAAACATTAGCATAATCAATTAACTTGTATAACTGCAGAAAGGAATACAACAGCAACCTGAGAGCACTCTCCGAGTGTAAACGTAGAAAGATTGTAAGTTACGAGTATGACACGAAGCACGTCGATAACAATTCTCCCTTCTATGGCAGCACGGAAGACTTCCTGATTTGAAGTCGCAGTCATACGTTGTTGTTGTTTGACCCAATTCTTACCATATGAAACAACTGATTTTACCTGTAAAGCAACCCGATAGACCCTTCAGTTGCAGTGGCAATCATACATATCTGCTGTTTGATCCAGTTTTTTCTATATAAAAACATGTTGACTGGAGTACAAATAAACACACACTCTGCAAGACAGACAGAACCAGAGGCATCTGAACCACCTCGCTGGATGTGGGAGTCCATGCAGCAAAGCTTTCCTGTCCTACTTAACACAGTTTAAAGAAGGGAAGCAACAATAGCTGTTTTGACTCATTGGGTTCTGAAACTTCTCTGGTGGGAGGGGACATTTATCTAAGATGTTAAAAGTAAAATAAGTTAGAGATAAAGTATTGTATGTAACATTTTAAGCAAAAAATACAATGAACTTTGAGGAAATATTTTTGGCACTGAATGCAAAAGCCTACCATGCATAGGGAAAGGTAGATCTTTCCAAACCAAACCTCTTGCTCAAGCCTACACAACAGACCTGTAAGTATCATGCCTAACACCCATAAGAGTGTGGATCACTTTTGACACCGCATGCAAAAGCCCACCATGCATACAGAAAAGTAGATTTGCTCAAGCCTGCTCAACACTGACCTGTAAGTATCATGCCTAACACCCCTAAGAGTGGTTCAGACCATGCAATAGCTTACAAAACTTCAAACTGAGGCAAGTGAGCACCATTTGTAATACGAAAGCATCCAACATCAAGGAATGTAAACTGGCTTGCTCTTTATAAAAGCTTGGTCTATGGCTTCATAAATTAACACGGGAACTCCTCTCCTACACAAATTGTTGAACATCATATTAAAAATGACTATGTGAAGGTCCTCAAAGTAAAATCCAACCTTGGCATCCAAAATAATGCCAAAAATTCTTATTACCAGCTAGGTGTCTGTAACAGCTTGCAAGATCCCCAAACACCATAGCAACCAAAAGGATAAATATATCTTGTGTGGCCACTGACTCTGCTGGAATCAACTGGGTCCATGTATACTTCTGTAAAACCTCCTGTTACTTAACACACTGCACGAAATAGAGGGGACAAGACGGGGTCCCTGCCCTGTGGGGATCTGATATAAAATGGAAGATACAAAGTAACCTCACTTAGGAAAAAAGACTAATCCTTCCTAACAAAAACCTGAAACAAAGACAATGGGATTCGGATAGCCACCAATTACAACTCTTATGCCGAACCTTTTTCTTGGACAAAAAGTTACAAGACCATAATTTCTTTGTGAAACTGTTTGCCAAGTATTGAAGTATCACAATTGTGTAGTAAATCCAAGACCTCGACTCAAAAGCATGTCATGGTAAAATCTAATCTGGATAGCCGAGACCTGTTTGTGCAATGATCTCCAAAGAGAAGGTGATGATTTTGCTGCATGAGAATAGAGCAATGCAGAATGATCGCATTGGTTTAAATGGTTTGAGTATTGGAGTGCAGACGAGGAAAATATGTTATAAATTGGAACCTTGCTCAAGAAGGCTGGTTTGCAACTTAATTGACCTCAAATTTCCTTCTACTACAGAGAGCACAGAAAAAGGTAACAACTTTAATAGTGGGTTTGCCCGGATCCCAATCCACCTCTCGGAGGAGGAGGCCCTCCCACAACCAAAGCTTTCATTGCGACCAGAACTGTCCCAAAGTGACTGGTACTGGGTCAATGGACCAGCTCTTACCAAGACGACCCACCCAATGCCACTTAACAGCATCTCCAAGGCCCAGTCCGATTCTAGGCCTCCCTCTGACTCTGCACTGGCCCCACTCTATTATGCATGTGGTAGAAGGTCCCAAGGGCTCGGTGCAAATACAGAATCCTTAGAGCACCCCTGTCCTCGAAAACTGCCCATACCAGTTTGGTGGAGCTGAGGCTCTGTAAAGGCCAGCCCTCCAAGACTAGAGAATGGTGGCATCTATCTCCAACATCTTCATACCCCCCCCTTGGAGGTGAGAGAGAGGGATCCCGCGAGTCACATGTGGCCCCCTCTCTTAGGGAGCCGACTCCATGCTCCAAAGAAACAGCCGGCGGGCCACTGTCCCAATGCACAATATGCGTCTGCTGCCCTAGCATGCGACCCTCTTGATCTCGGACCTCCAAATGCCAAAGAAGGAGCTGGCACTCAAACTCCTCGTGACATCATGGGCTGGGCTGATGAGTCCCCTAGAAAAGCACTGCCAAACCCTAGGTAAGTTCCTCATCAACAACGACCCCTTCTCGGTGAGGGGGGCCTTTGAGAAGACCCACCAATGGGACTACTACCACTGCCCTCTTGTGTGGCGAGGGATGTTCTTGAGAAGCCCGCGTTGGAGCAAGAGCTTTCACGGCTCCAATCTTGGGGTGAGACCTCACACTACAACCTTGCCCAGCAAGGCCCTTCTCAACATCTCTGGATCGATGATGTCGAGTCCCCAGCCCGCCTAGGGTAGGATCAACCACCCTAGCTCTAGTGTTTCGGGTATATTCAGATCCTGCCCACAAGAAGTTGTGCACCAAGCGCCTGAGCTGCCCCATACAACCCCTGTGGAAGCACTAGCAAGAGGCTATGTATCGGGCCATGGTCAAGAGGACCTGGTTGCCCACAAGGACTCACCCTACTAAAGAGAGTTTGGCCAAGCTCCTGTGAAGATCTGGACTTCTCGAGAATGCAAATGTATGCAATGCATGCAGAATTTGAATGCCAATTGGCCCTCCAATGGGGGAAGAGTGCCCTTGTGAGAGTACTTGTTTCTCTTTCGACCTACATGCAAGGTTGGAGAGAGATGGCGGATGAATGCAAGGTGAATAGAGAATGCTACGTGAGATTCACAATGAAAGGGTGATACCCTTTCATTAATGTCCCTTGAGATCACTCAAGTTCCATCTTTCCATTTACACCTACCCTTATTCCATGACGCATGCATCTACCATTCGATGCACCTTAATGCACCCTTTCCTTCCTATTGCCCCTAGGACCTAGACACGTGTGCACACATTTTTATTAATAGAACAAGTGTCACATGTCCAAATCTGATGCCGTCTGAAGCAGTGGCTCCAGCTCTACTAGTTCTATCTTCTGAGATGATCCACCGCCATAACAATTTGGTCGGTGTCCATCATAAATATGAATACATGTTACACCATTGGCATATAATATATAATAATGTTCTAATATTTACAAATCACAAATAAGTGATTTCTCTTGTCATGACACTTCCTCCTGCTTGAATGGGCAGAAGTCCTCTTCTAGATCCTCTCTTGTCTCTTTCTCTTGTGTACGCTTTTCTCTTTTACTTCTGCATTTGCATCTCCTCTTCATAATCTGCAAATAGTCTTCTCTTGGTAGCACACCATCTCTTCTGAATCAGAATTTAAATCTCATCTTCAAGTTTTGGTTCCTCTTGATGCTGAATATTCAAAAATGCAGAAGTACCACTACAGTGCCTCTTCAATATCCTTCATGCTCAGAATCCTCTTCTGAATACTAAGCTGCTGAAATCTCTTCATAATAACCTGCTCAATAAGCTAAAACGTATTCTCAACAACTGGTCAATATCAAACGATTCTTTCACCCAATTGTTTTATTGAACTAGGTAGACCTTGGTTATAAATGATTTTGCGATGGAAGCTTCTTAATCTATAGAAACTATAGATCATCAATCTCTTTCTATTTCAGCATGTGTGCATGCGTGGGCATCAAGACCTGGTGTGGTGTGCATTCTTGTGTGCGTGGCGTTTGGCTATTGCAAAGGAATTGTCAAGTTGCTGTGGATGGAGACTCCGTCAGAGCAGTTGGCGTTGTTGCAAATGTGGGAGCTGGTAAATGGCATGTTGTGACTCCTGCAATATACGTTGGAGCCAAGGTTCGATGGCGCTGCTTTGTCTATCGAGTTCCATCTATAGTTGCTCCAGAAGCTACAATGTGAGTACCAACTACCCAACGATCAGGACCTGGGCGCAGGTGCAAAAAAGAAGAACCGAGTGTAGTCGATAATGGAAGAGGAGCTGCATTTCACAACCTCACAGGGGCTCGCAAAACTGGAATGAAGCTCGCTATCTTGATCGCCTTGGACAAGTTGTCATCTTGCCATGCTGTGTTTGTTGGAGGCACTTAGTCTTAGCTGGGCTCATTGGGAGGCGAGGCTCATGGGGGATAAGGAAACAGCAGCAAGCAAGAAGAAGGCTTAGCGACCTGCAGAGGAGAGCAGAAGGAAAGATGTGCAATCCGTCTCACATAATAAAATCCGTCCTGGAAGAAGAGACTCGAATGACACAGCCAGGCAGACAGACACAAGGAAAGAAGCTTTGATTGATTGATTTCTTTTGTGCATCCAGGGAAGCATAGTAGAGCTCACATCGCTACAGAGCAGTGAGATAGGAAGGGAAAGAAACTGCTTGCCTAGGTACAAGGCTCCAATTTGCTGTTCTTTTTAGGAGCAGCCCAACAGAGACCTTGGTGCAGCTTCTACTTCATAGCTCTAGCACTTGGAGCCTTTCTTCCTTTTCAGGCAGCTGTTTGTTTCTCGGGAGGACTGACCTTGACAGCGACCCTTGGTCTGGCAAGAAGGGCTCACATGGCAGCACCTTCAACCCCCACTGTGGTTAAGATTATGCTCTCTCCAAAAGACAAGCAGCAAGTCAAGTGTGAAGTAGAGGCTCTGCAAGATAGGGCCCTGGTGGGTCGCATTGTTGGGCTCACCCCGTCAAGGAAACACGTCAGGGATTGGTTTCAGGCGAGCTTAGCCCTAGGGGCTGATCACATCCAGGATGTCACGATCTATGGGAGAGGAGTCTTCCTCATGCAGTTGAACTTCCCCAACACCACGGCCTCCCTTGTCGAGCAGAGCCCTATCCTACTAGGCTCGGGTAGTGTCTTCGGTGCAGATAGATGGGTCACTTGGCACGGGACTGTTTGGTGGGCAGGGTCCCTCACCAGAGACAAAAGCATAGGGAGGCTCAGCGCCGTCCGTCAGCCAAGCCCTAGCAGCAAGCGAGGCAGCAGCATACTGATACACATTGGGTCGAGCCCTCTCAAGGGACTTGGACCAAGATGGAGAAAAAGAAGCTCTCCAAATCAGCTCGAAAAAACAAAAGGAGAGCCAAACTTAAGAGTGCAAGAAGGCGCAAACTTCTTCTTCCTAGGACACAGGGAAGGGGAAGGGGAAGGTACCAGCAGAGTCCCCGGACCGTACACAAATGGAGGAGGAGACCTTTTTCGATCTCCCCTCAAACCCGCAGGTTCAGCGGGAGTCTGGAGCCCCAACAGAGTCGGCTCCAGAGGTCCATCCGCCTCCCCCGCCCCCTCCTCTCGGGGTCGCCTCCCTGCCACCCCCCCTCCCCCCAGCTGCTGTTACTCTCACCTCCCCACCCCCCCCACCTCTCCTTCTCGCCCCCTTACAACAACCTCCTACCCCCCGCCCGCCTGCCACCCTTCCTCGTCTTGGCCTACGAGCAAGGGGATGCCTGAGCACTCTTCGATGCGGCCCAGCCCTAGCTCAGCCTCCTCACAGTCAAGGTCATCGAGGCCCTTTTCTCAGCTTCTAGGTCCTAAGCCCCGCCCTGGTCATCCTCTACCCAGAGAGTTTTGGAGGCTAGGATCGTGGAACTACCTAGAGATTTAGGGCAAATACCCGCTTGCTCTGGAGGTGTAAGTCCTGATTTTACAGCCCCAAAAAGGGGGTTCCATAGGAGTGTACGTCGGGCACGTCAACAACCCCAACACTTGTTACTTCGCCAGGAGTTACAAAGAGCAGTGGTTGGCAGGGCAGTGGATTTCCTTTTGGTACAGGAGCATATGTTTTCTGCCTCAGACATCAGACGTAGACGCCACCTCCTTCCTGGGAGAGGCCTGGAGATATAGTCTCCCGCAGTGGGAAGGAGTGGAGGGGTTTGCATTTCAATCTCGCAGGCGGCTGCATCAGAGGTGTATGACCAGAGGGAGCTCATTATAGGTAGAGCAGTTTGGATGGGACTACGGATGGGAGATTCCAGGATTGGGATCCTAAACGTGTATGCCCCAGCTTGTAGACAGCAACGTCCGGCCTTCTGGAGGCGCTTGACCGATTGTCGCCCGGATGTAGACTCATGCATTGTTGGAAAGGACTTCAACAATCTTGAGTTTGGAGAAGACAAACAAGGGGGTGCTTCTTTCTTCGAGATGCCCACGGCGAAGAATATTTTCAGTCTGCGGCAGGGACCCCTGGAGGGAGGCTGAGTTCTCCAGGACCCCTGGCAGTCTTAGTTTCCTTTGGCCAGCACCGGCATGATGGATTGCTTGAGAGGCTAGATAGGTTCCACGTTGGAGATTGGGCCATGCATAGAGGTGGTTCCACGGGGATTCTTGCAAGGACTACCCTCTCAGACCACTCGCCAATTGTGCTTCATTTGGAGCAGCCCATCGAGGGCTCCCACAGAAGGGGGTTCGCATTCCAAATGCGTTGATGCAGGAGGAGGTGCAACAGGTCATATCGGAGATTTGGCAGCAGCAAGAGGACACTCCGGAGGGTGGCTGGGCATCTTGGACAATCGAGGCAATTCAAAGGAGCAGTGAGGAGCTCCGCGCCGCTCTCCGCCGTCGATTTTCCCTTCAGGAGAGAGAGAGAGCTTTGAGGCATGACTTAGCCTCCATTGAGCGTCTCAGGGAGCAGGACACGGAGTCCCAGTGGCTTGCTGGCAGATATGAGTGTGCACGTCTGGAGCTTCACGACATGGAGTTGAGGAGGGCTCAGTATTCTTACCATTCCGCTCGTGCTCGTTGGGTACAGCAAGGGGATAGGATGAGCCGCCAGTTCTTTCAGGCCACATGGCCTAGGTCAGCAGGTGTCCAGTTGCAGAGACTGAGAGACACTAGCGCCAGGGTGGTTTCGGACCCTCATGAGATTATGGAGTTGGCTTCGGATTTCTATCGACACCTTTTTCAGGCTGAGGAGGAGTCCCCCCAGGTGTGGGAGGTCCGCGAGGCGGTATGGGAGCATGTCCCAGCTGTGGTCTCTCAAGGCGTGAGCAGCCAGTTGGATTCTCCCTTCACAGATGACGAGCTTCAGGAAGCTCTCAGGGCACTCCCGACTCAGAAGTGCCCAAGGAAGGATGGGCTGTCCCCGGTCTTCTTCAAGAGCTTTTGGCCCTTTGTGCACCCCCCCCTTTGGCTGGCCTTTGAGGAGATCTTTGACTCGAGCACTCCCACCATCCCTAGGCAGAGGATGGATTTGTTTGATCCCGAAGGGAGGGGACCGCTTGGACATTCGACAGTGGAGACCGATCACTTTGCTAGACACCACATACAAGATCTTAGCCAAGGTCTTGAGTTTGCGGCTACGACCCCATCTAGTCGACATCATCCACGACACGCAGACAAGTTTTGTCCAGGAGCGTAGCATCCTCAACACATCTTCACCTTTTGGGAGGCGTTGGATTGGGCCAGGGAGGAGGCGCAGCCCCTTGCGATCCTACTACTGGATTTTGAGAAGGCCTACGATCGGGTAGAGTGGTCCTTCTTGGAGGGCACGATGCAGAGATTAGGCTTCTCAGACAGTTGGATCAGAGGGGTCTCCGCCTTGTATGTAGGGAGTTCCAGTCAGATGTTGATTGGTGGGTTCACCAGGGAAGCCTTCCCGCTCACCCGCTCCGTGAGACAAGGCTGCCCACTGGCTCCCTTCCTCTTTCTCCTTGTCGCAGAGGCGTTGGCTATTTCTTGAGGTCGTAGACGGTTGGCCTCAAAGGGATGAGGCTACCAATCAGACAGGAGGAGGAGCTTCTAGACTCGGAGTTCGCAAATGATACGGCCTTGTATGTGGAGGCTTCGGAGGAGAGCCTAGATGCGGTCAGAGGGGCTCTTGAGGTTTATTGCACCACCTCAGGGGCAAGGATCAACTGGAGCAAATCGGTCGGTTTTCTTTCGGTGACTGAGGAGTCCCGGGGTGCATTGGTAGGCTTCAAGTGGATCCCGAGTGGCCAGTCGGCGAGGTACTTGGGATGTCATGTGGGCATTGACATCTCCGCAGAGCAGCGGATAGCCCCGGTCCTTGAGAGCGTGAGGCGCAAGCTTCTTTACTGGAGCTCAGCCAAACTCTCTCTGGCAGGCAGGGCCTTGGTGGCTAACCAGGTCCTGTTAGTCACAACCTGGTATATAGCCTCTTGCTGGTGTTTTCACAAGGGTTGCATGGGATAGTTGAGACGCTTGGTGCGTAACTTCCTTTGGGCAGGATCAGATGGAACTCGCAACACCAGAGCTAGAGTAGCATGGCAGACAGTGATACTACCACAAGCACAGGGAGGCCTGGGTATTATAGATCCAGAGATGCAGAGTAGAGCCATGTTGGGCAAGTTGATAGTCAGGGGTCTCACTTCAGGCATGGAGCCCTAGAAACTTCTCCTGCAGCGCGGTCTCTTGAGGAACACCCCTCGTACAGGTGGTCAATGGCAACCGTCCCCTAGGTGGATCTTTTCGGAGGCCCCTCTGACAGGGAAGGGCTCGCCCCTGATGAGGAGTCTCTTGAGGGTCTGGCAACGGATCTCAAGAGGTCTCATCCGAGTCAGCCCTCGGTACGCGGAGGAGTTTGCACGCCAACCGCTTATCTGGCACCCGGAGGTCAGAGACCAGGATGGTTTGATGCTAGGGCAGCGGCTACACATTGGGGCAGCGGCCCGGCTCGCTCCCTGCGGACATGGTCTAGACTCCAAGCAGAGGCAGAGCCACGATTGGAGGTCCCTTCTCATCTGAGAGGGGCCGGCCAGAGGATGGTGGAGATAGAGGCAGCTATTCCGGACTCTTGGAGGGAGGGACTGCAAGTTTTCACTCCAGCACACTGGCTAGGACAATTCTCTAGGACGGGTGTACCTTTGAGGATTCAGTTGTGCCCGCAGCTGCCAGCCCCCACGAGCACGCGGTTCTATGATGTGGGACCAGGCGGACTACTGCAGCCCTGGATCACAGGGGATCAAGAGATGGAGGGGGTGTTAGGCCAGGTGGGTTGGCAGAGGGTTAGAGTAGTGGGACGTTTGGGCAAGGAGTGATCGATTGACCCTTCTTGCATCACATACCTAGATGCCTCCCGCTGGAGACTATGGTTATGGGAGGGACGCCCTCTCAGCGAGATACACTGGGACCCCAAAGAGTGGTTATGGCCAATCAGAGCAGGTCTCTCAAAGAGAGTGGAGGAGGTGCCTTTCTTCTCGTACACCACGCGGATAGGACGTTGCATCCAGACGGACGCAATGGCCTGGACCCCTTCACCAGAGAGACACTGGAGTGCGCAGCAGGTGCCCAAGGAGGTTAGATCCAAATTTTGGGCCCGCCTGTGGTCTAGCTTGCATCCACGGAAGATATCCTATTTCTTCTAGATGTTCACACACGGTGGTCTCCCAGTGGGCCCGTGGCTAGAGCAGATGCGGGTGGATGGCAGCTACCACAGATGTACAGTCGAAGCTATGGAGACTATTCCTCACTGCTTATGGAGCTGCCCAGCAGCTCACAGCATCTGGCTCGGAGCGCTTCGGATTGTGGCACGGCTTCAGAGCACGCAAAGAGATTTCATGTGGGGTATGGCAACTTGGCTTACAGAGGGGGGCCACACCTTCTCCATAGACACAATCTCGCCAGCTTACCGGATACAGGGTCGGCGCATTCACAACGTTGAGCTTCACTTGGCTACTCCCCCCCTTCTCACCATCCCCCTCAGTCGAGAGAGGATAGTGTCTGGGAGACGGTGGCCAACATCACGGCCTGGAACATCTAGGTGGCCCGTTGCAGCTGGGTCATGGGCCAGCACCATGTTTCTCCGACGGCTACGCTGGTTGCCATTTGGCAGGATATCATTTATACGTTGCGATCCATATGGGAGCGCGGTGTTCCAGGTTCTCAAGCCACCGACGATAGGCGGGCACGTTTTTGCAAGGCTTGGCCCGCAAGTGTATTTTATGATCTCACGTCGCGAGGGATTCGTTGGCTGTATAGTCCACCACCGTGGTTGTTAGCCCCTGTTACAGAGAATCCCTAGGCAATGCGCTGGGATCTCTGGCAACAGGCGAGTTTTCTTTCAGCCCGTTTTTGTTTTTGGCCACGATTGGCACCTTTCCAGTTTTGCCAATTTGTATGGTTGGATTTAAGCATTAATAGAAGTTCCTTTTCTCTGTATTTTTAAAAAAAAAGAATCTCTCATAGTTGCAGGTGGATCACAGCTCACCCATGAGCAATCGGCATCTTATCTGCTCCACAAAATGGCTCGATGCAGAGGTTTCTTGTATTCAGCTTTTCTTGTTTTGGTTGGTCAATCTATCGTCATGTATCTGTGAAAATTCGATCCTCCAACAAGCCCATAGGGATGAGGAGGATCATGCATGAGGAACTCTCTTATGTAGTTTCGTTTCTGCATGAAATAACAAATTAGGTTTGCAGCTTTCGATTTGGTCTACGTTGTAGGTAGAACTAGAAACTGTGAGGTATTTTCCAACAATCAGAGCATGCTCACGGAGTTTTTCCAGCCAGATCATACAAACCAACAGATCAAGACAAACCAAAGAAGCCGAGATCCAAAGCCAGGGACACGACAAACTCAATAGCAGGTTGCAAACAAATCATTCTCGGAGATATCCCCTCCATGTTCACTAGATTGAGCGCACGACCAATGAAGGTTGCAATGGCACCTGTCAAGCGCAGAGCCACCGCAGGAGACCACAGTGGGCCACACACACAAATCACCATCAGCGCTTGATCACATGTTTCATGTCATCGCAGCATCACTCATCATCAGGCATCCTGGCCATGGGCTCAGATTTCTCTCATGTATTAGATCTGGTATGATATGATGATGTTGTATTCATCGTGGGTGATGATGTGCGATTAGAACTCCACCCTTTCAACTCATTGTATCAGGCCTCTTTCAATCTCATAGACCCTTCGGCCTTTCCACGACTTTTAATAAACTTTATTTTTTTCTTTCTTTCTTTCTAAGCAAAGCATTTCCAAGAAGCAGCTTTCAAGGAGAACTCTTTGTCTCCCATGTGTTCTGATTTTGAATTCATTGGCGTAACTCTACTGCAATGATAAGTTAACTTTGTGTCAGATTTGGTCAAAGAAACCTCTATACACATGTACCAATTGTTTGAGTTAACTCTAAGGATCAATAAACTAATTAAACTTCGGTTTGACCCCAACATTTACCAAGCAACCACGCTGTCAGGGGGGTAGCTTGCTTAGTTTCTTGACCTATAAATGTTTGGGCATGTCTAAAGCAGGTGAATGAATGCATATACTAACGACTAGTAACTTTGTTTGAGTTGTGGCTGCCAGGGGATGTATGACAGCCCTGCTATAATGGGATCCAGTGTGAAGAAAAACACAAAGGGTTTTAATCTCAGATGTTCAAGTGTCCTTTTTAAAGATATCACATTCACCAAGAGATCATGAAGCATTGGGAGTGCATTCCTTCCGGCACCCACTTTCTGGAGCAGGTATACTATGAAAACGAACAAACAAGCTGCAAGAAGATAAAAGGCTGTTGTCGACGCACAAAATTTGCCACACAGCTTGGCAATATATATTTGGTCCGCACACCATCAATATAGAGTATACACCTTATATTCATCTTGGCAAACAAGAGAATACAAATGAGTTCTGAGATTGCATTTTCCATGCATGACATGTATACAATTAAGGAGATGCATACGAAGCCAGTTCATAGAGCAGCCTATGCCATGGCTTCCAACCAGCACGAGGTGTGTGTGTATCTACAGCTGATCAAAACAGTTTTATTATCTGCAGCACCTAAAATACAGCTCTAGGAAACCTTACCTCAGTGGCACGACCCTCGCACCGACTAATATCAAGTGCCCCCAACTTCAAAACTTTGAACCTCTCAACAATATACCGTATGCTGTCCTTTAATTGATACAAACAGACAACATCTGGATCAGCTTCTGTACAGAAAAACTCTTGCCATGCTGTAAGCATTGCAGATTCAGTCTCGAATGAACGTAGTTCAACCCCTGGAAGACTTGTTTCTGAGGAAGACATCCCATGAACAAAAACAGTCTTTTGATTTTTACCCTCTGAAACCAAGATGGTCGAAATCACTGAAATTGGATCTCGGGATGGAAGTAACGATTGCCCTCTTGCTAACCTGTTGACACTTTCTATGTCTCCAATTCCATCGTCATCTGAATTCGGGTCCCTGTTTTTGTATATGTCTTTACTTAATTTATCTCCATTCCAAATTTTTTCTAACTTTTGCTTCTTTCCTCTCACAGGAGAGGCCCAACGGCCTGGACTTGAATCGGGTATTGAAACTGCTGATGCAGATCCACCACCTCCACATTGAACATTGAGGACAAGGACACGAAGAGGGCTCAATGCTAGCCACTCAGATTTTTCCAATCCCTCCCCTCTGAAGCTAACTGAATCTCTAGCTGAAATTCTCTGATCTTTCCCACAATGGCCACTGACAACATCGCCTTCGTTATTAATGTTTTCACCGCTTTCTGTCAAAACTCCTTGGTGTTTGCTTTGATTTTCAATAGGAAGGGGTGAAAATTCCATAAAATGAGTGGAATCTGGAGTTAAGCCCCTAATCTGATGCCAGCCTGCAACAAACTCTTCTGCACATCGTGTCTTTTGGTGAGAAAAGTGAACAAGGCTTGCACATTGTACCTCTACCCAAGAACCCCCTGCAATTTCTGTGTCACAGCTGAACCGCATTCCAAGCTGTCCATAGACACATAAACCAAAACGAAGTTAGAGCACTGGACTTCAAAAAATGATGTTTCTATATTACTAACATAGTTATCAAACAGACTAAATTACCAGATGCAATTTAGACTTGCCAAGCTAGAACAAGATGAAAAAAAGAAGCAATTGCCAACACACCACATTGGACCTTAATCTCATCTTCATAGCATGTGTGATCTTTCCACAGCATCCCCATATGTTCTAGCTGATTCCTTTCAGAAAGCATGCTTAATTCCTTTGCAATAGCAGCTATCTCTTTGCTCCTCCACGCTTCAATCTGTCAATGGTGATCCAACAACGCCAAATGATTCTCTCTCTCTCTCTCTCTCTCTCTCTCTCTCTCTCTCTCTCTATACCCAAATGATTTGAGCGGCTATAGGTAATTATGGGGTCCACGATGATTCGGAGTAAGCCCTCAGTCCCACATGAGATAGTGCAGGCAGAGTTCGTCATGACTCCCCTACAGGTTGATGCCATCTTTCAGACAGTGACTTTCATCCACAGAGTCTGGGACTTACCTTGATGGAGACTACCAAGGCTGGCCTTGGAATCATCCAGACGACTAGCAGAGAGTGGAGCAGACACATGGTATGCACACATATCCACATGGTTTGCCAGGCATGGTACTCAGCAGATGGACAGGCTCCCCCCCTTTCAGCACAACATGGACGCACCCCCTGAGTTGATCCCGCGAGAGGAGATTAACCGTATCATACGGCTAGATCTCCTTCAACCTCGAGACGTTTTTGCTGCCCATAGACATGCCACCGCGGTGCCTAGTTTTGGCTTCTGAGTTCAGCCTACTTCATCTAGTCTCTGACCCGGATTCATATATATTTGCATCTGTTTTTTTTGTTTGAGCTATTGAGCTCCGTAGATTAGTTTAGCACTCAGCAAGGGTCCTAGCGCGCCCTTCGCTCCAGCCCCTTGAGGCTTGTATGAGACTTTCATTTTTGGTGTACTTTGTACCATAGGCCCGCACGGCCTTCCAAGGACGTTAATACATCTCTCTCTCTCTCTCTCTCTCTCTCTCTCTCTCTGCTCCTTTCTGGTAACAAATCTTATAATTAGCAGATTTAGACAAATCTAGAATATAGAAGTAGCCATTTTAGGAAATGTAGAGCCCTAAATCTCCTAAAACCCATTAAAGAACTTAGACGATTAAATTACACTATACCCAAATGACCCTTTTAACACAATCATCCATGCTACCAAAAAACATAGATTATCACCATACTCACACCAAACTGATAGTAGAACTCCAAAAACACCCAAGATCCACCAAAACATTAGAAACTTGAACTATATCACCCTATTTGAACTTTCTAAAGCTAAATCTGTCTAGGACTCCAACCATAGATAGCACATTTTAAACAAAACATAACACTCAATTACTGCCCAATTGACCGATTTAGGGATTAATAGCTAGCCGACTAGACCCAAAACCAATCTAAATTTCATAATCCAACATAGGATGACTGTAAATTTTGTAAATAGATGACCAAACTATCAGTAGTAGAAACCTAAAACCCAGCCCACTTCCACTCTCCGTCTGCCTCCCCTCAGCCCCCTCAACTCCTCTCCACCTTCACCCCCTGTCCCGCCCAAGGCTGTCATGCCCGCCCCTCCCCCCCACCGTTCCCTCTCACCTTCCGTGTTCTGCCTTTCCAAGCAGCCCCCCTTGCCATTCCTGCTCTGCATGCCCCCCTGTATGTCTTCTCCTTTCTCTGTTACTGCCCCTTCCTTGATGCCCCATTGCCCCTCCTTTCTGCCTTCCTCCCCCACTCAAACCCCCCCCCCCCCCACGGGGGGCCTGGTTCGAACAGCTTGGGGCCTCTAGCCTATGTTTTTCTTGGCCCCAGGTCCCCCCAGAAGCTATGGTGGTTATTTTTCTGCAGCCTGCCTTTGTTTAGGCACAGGTTTAGATGCCACGCCATCTGTTCGTGCCTTAGGCTCCTTTTTCTGCCTTCTACTGTGGGTTGATCCTTCCGACGGGGCTTGGAATAGGGTTGATTGAAGAAACCCAAGCAACTGTGCTGCAAAAAACCGTAGACGCCATGCATGCCGCCGCTAGTAGGCAAGGGTAGCTCCCTCCCCACAAGAGGAGCAGGATGAGGGAGCCCTTTCAAGTCAGCCTCAGACTTCTTATGCCTGAGACGGAGGTCTTCTTCGATCTTCCGGCAGATCCGATTCTCCCGACCACACTACAAGGCTCCCGCCCAGCCCTTGAGTCTACTCATGGGAGATGCCCCTTCCCAGCAGAGTTACTCACCCCCCACACCCACCCCCTGATTTCGTTCCATCGCCTCCCCCTCCTCCCCCCCCCCGGCACTCCTCTCCGCTCCCCTCTGCTGCCACCTCAGTGAGGCCTGGGATCACCCTCACTACCTATCCCATTCCTATCCAACCCAATTTACTCTTGTCCTCCCCTCCTCCTGTGGTCGTAGCCTCTCAGAGTGCGGCTGCGCCCTCTACCTCCCAAGGTCAAAGTGTGACCCCCCTAAGCCCACGTGAGAGTCCTCCCCTTTCCCGATGACTAAAAGGCTGAAGCTTCACCCAAGAAAGTCCCTTCCACAACAATCCTAGCGGCCGGGCCAAACGACTACTTGCTTGCAATAGAGGTGTCAGTTTTAATTCTGCAGCCCCAAGAAGGGGGCTCCATCACAGTAGTTGGAAGCCTATCCCATTCTTTCTAGGGCTTCAACTTTGCAACCTCAAGGGAGGAGCAATGAACTCCCATATGATGATGATGGAGCAGATATTCAAGATGTTAGAGGAGTAGTTGAAGCAGCAGGGGAAGGAGATGCAGATCACACATGGAGACACCTACTTTCCAATTGGATTTTTTCCCTTGGAAGGAGACAATGCCATCGTTTAATGTCTGCTGCTGAAAAACATGTGCTCCTGAATCAAGAGAATATCTACTGCCCATCCCACCACTGTCCTCTACAACTGTAATCGAAGTATCAGCCGTTGTTGTGGATGTCACCTTGTACGATCATGAAGTCCATGCAGGACCATAGATCATATACCTACGCTCAGGGCATTTTCAAGGCTCTCTTTTTCTTATTTTCACGGTGGAAAATTACACGACCGTAATGATTGGATATGTTATGTCCAAGATCTATGCATTGATAATTGACATGAAGGTTAGACTGACTGTAGAGCTTTGGGGATTTATAGTCACAAGGCATGCGGCTTCTAGGTAGATTATGTGTGATGACCTGGAAAGCTGCATCGAGCTATAGTGGGGGTGCCCTGAACTCAGCCAAACCTATCTGATGGGGGACAGAAGGCAGAGGGCATACCCAGAGAGGGTCACCTCTGCACCTTGGGAGATCAAGTCAAAGGAGCATTTTGCTTTTAGATGCCATGTGTACTACGAGATCAGAGGTCGGCATCACTGCCTTTTCAGAGGGGGTTTCAGATCCCTACCCAGGTTCCTGTCCTATCCAGACCAGAGATGCTTGGCAGCCTTCATTCATGAGGCCGTACGACACAGAAACAATTGCTCAAGGCACGTAGGGGAGATCATTACAAACAGCCAGACTCTACTCAAAGCATGATCACTGAGTCCTTACAGCCAAACAGCACCGATCAGCATGACTCACAGAGACGGCAGCTGCGTGGACCCAAGCCAGAGTCAGAGATACGCATCCTGTGCTCTCCGATTGTGTAATCAATGAAGTGCAGCCCATACATTTTGTGTGGTGAACAAGTGACAAGTGGCGGTCTAGGCATAGAGGACATGTTCGGTGGTGTTTGCATCTGGACATCAAGGAGTGAACACGCATACGTGTGCCACACCTCTGGGTTAGTGATGTAAATAGGTGGCTTCTGGAAGGGAGGTCCCCTAATGTGACGTGTGCTTTAGTACGCTAACCAGATGAGGGCCTACGGACTGAGCATGTTGCACGTGGGCAGGAGGTCTTAGCTCTAGTCCTAGCACAGATGTTCAATTAGGCTATGTCAAGGCTTCCCACCTGCTTGGAGCACCACCACTATTGTGCTGATACACAAAGCAAGGGACCCTATGGATACTGGGAATTACCGCACCCTCATGATTGACCACACTCTGGCCAAGATTTATGGATCTGTATTAGAGAGGGAACTCAGCAATCATACAGAGGCTCGAGGCTAGCAGGCACTAGCACAGGCAGGATTCCAGAGGCAGCATTCTACGCTAGACCACATCTTCACTCTAAGGGTTATCATTGAGGAGGTGAGGTCTAGACATCAGAAAGTCTACACATGCTTTGTAGACTTTTGGAAGGCCTTTGACACTATCCCACAATCCCGCATGATCAAAAGACTAGAGGAGATGCAAACTGATCTGGGGGATGATGAGCCTGTATTAGCCAGTCAAAGGCAAAGTTCGTGCCCCAAGTGGTCTATCGGATTGGGTCAAGAGTATGATCGGGATGAAGCAGGGTTGCCTCCTCTCACCGTCTCTTTTCGGGCTTTACATCGATGAGATCACTTCCTTCATAGGCCGCCTACGAGGCAAGGGATCGTTACTAGCCGATCTCATGATACAGATACTACTATATGCTAATGACATAGTCCTTATCTCATCTTCAACAAAGGGACTGCTAAGACATCTGGAGGACCTACAAGTGTTCGAGAGAGAGAGAGAGAGTGACCTGACAGTCAACCTTGGGAAGACCAAGGTTATGGTCTTCAACACCTCACACGCAGTGCTCCGTCGACTCAGCTTCACTTATTGTGACGAGCCAATGGAGACAGTGCAGTCCTACACATATTTGGGAGCAGTCTTCATAGGACCCCTTTTCACTATGACCCATGCAACCCAGGCACAACTCACACGGGGACAGAGTGCACTGGCCCAACAGGAGAGACAATGCTTCCAGGCACACTTCCAAGACCCATCGACGAATTGTTGGCTTTTCGATACGCTAGTGCGACCGACTGCCATGTATGCAGCACCCTTTTGGGGATGTGATCTACCGACGGTAGTGGAGGAGATTTAAGTGTCTATAGGTGACTATGCGGAGTAAACCCTCGGTTCCACATGAGATAGTACAGGTAGAGTTCGCCATGACACCACTGCAGGCTGATGCCATCTTCTAGACAATGACATTCATTCATAGAGTCTGGGACTTATCCCAATGGAGACTACCGAGGCTGGCCCTAGAACCAGACAACTAGCTGAGAGCGGAGCAAACACATGGTATACACGTATATCCACATGGTTTGCTAGGCAGGAGATTCAAATGGATAGGCTTCCTCCCTTTCAGTACAGTATGGATGCACCCCCTGAGTCGATTCCACGAGACGAGATTAACCGTATCATATGGTTAGATCTTTTCCAAGTCCACACATCTCCGACTTGGGGGGGAGATCAAGAGCTCCCCACCAAGACCCAGTTCTACTGCAACCACTTCTTGAGAGTATCAGAGGAGGGATTCATCATCAAACCCCAATATTTGGAGGACAAAGGAGTCTCACATGCATTGAGGATCGCCATTGGACAAATGTGTCATCCCATCAGCTTGAGGATTGAGACAAGGAAAGCGGCACGTATACCCAGAGAGCAGCGGATCTGTATGCTATGTACACTAGGAGTGATTGAGACAAAGGAGCATTTTCTCTGTGCTTGCCCAACCTACTATGAGGTCAGGGGACAATACCACTGCCTCTATTAGGATGGGAGCCGATTCGGCCCACTGTCACCATTGATCCACTTCCATGACCAAGTTTGCATTGGGCTCTATTTGCTTGAGATGCGCCAACATAGGGAGACTCTACTACGACATATCAAAGAGCAACAGGAGGCAACCAGAGCACAACATACAAAGGGTGACTAGACACAGCGACATGACATTTCCATGACCAGGTCTGCATTGGGCTCTATCTGCTTGAGATGCGCCGACATAGGGAGACTTTACTACGACAGATCAGAGAGTAGCAGGAGGCGACCAGACCACAAGAGTATCAGAGAATGGATTCATCATAAAAAACAATACCTTGAGGATAAAGGAGTCTCACATGCACTGAGGATTGCCACTGGGCAGATGCAAGTCTCGTCACATCAGCTAGGGATCGAGGCAGGGAGAACTGCAAGCATACCCAGAGAGCAAAGGATTTGTCGGCTATGCACACTAGAGGCAATTGAGACAAAGAAGCATTTTTTTTGTGTCTGCCCGGCCTACTATGAGATCCGAGGACACTACCACTGCATCTTTCAGGATGGGCAGGGCTTTGGTCCACTCACCCTACCGATCCACTTCCACGACCAGGACTGCATTGGGCTCTACTTGATCAAGATGCGACGACACAAAGAGACGCTGCTACAACAGATCAGATAGCAGCATGCATTGGTAGCACCATAGGATGCTGAGGCAAATCGATTACAGCGGCGCATCACGGATTTCTATGCATTCGAGTAAGCTCTAGACCACAGAGGGATGGAGGAGGAGGAGATACTAGACATACGGGCTGTTAGAAACATGGTGTGAGTGAGAAAGAGAGATAGGTTCAGGAGTGAAGAAGTGATACACAAATGTAGAAACCATGAAGGCTTTCATCTTTTCATCATCATCACTAAATGAGACAAGTGAAGCCCCCGCGGACGTTAATACATGTGTGTATGTGTGTGTGTGTGTGTGTGTGTGTGTGTGTGCACCTGCCACCTCTTAAGGCTGCTGAACCTACTTAAGCTTACCTCAAAATAAAAAACTCACTGCGAGGTGGCAAGTAAAGCTGCATAAATAATTCAGGTACAACAAGTAACAAGTCAATCCACACCATGAATCCAAATGCGTCATAGACAGGCAAACGAGTATGAGACAACCAAAGAAGCAGATAACAAATCAATGATAGAGATCAGCAGCCTAGAGTTTCATATCATAGTATTCACTTTACACTAGTTTCTTCATATAGTTCGCATTTAGTGTGTTCTATCATCCACAGAGTCTTAGTTTGGGTACCAATTTAAGCAGCCCTGTATGTTGAGGCTCTCAGTATACCGTTAAGCTGGCTCACTTGCTGCACTGCATTACAACTTCCAAGAAAAATGGTGTAGTACCAAAGGCATGTTCTATGGATAATACATTGATCCAATGAATCAATGTGTGCATGCACATATGTGCATGGGCATGTGCACAATTTTTGTGGTACCAGTTTGGAGAACTTTCCATCCCTTAGCACACAAACTACAATACCCCTCCATATAAACAAACCCAAGATAAAACAATTCTGTTGAAACAATTTGAGAGTTCCACCACTTGAGACAAGGTTACAAACCTTCAAAAATAGGGAAGGGCCTCCCGGCCTGTAATACATCAAAGGCATTCTGTAAGCTGAGGTCACACGAGCAACCTGCATCACCACCAAAGGTCACTTGGTAAAACAAGCAACCTTGCTCAGTTGTGTCAATGATACCAATGATGCCAAAACAGACCTCCAAACAAGCGATCCCTAATCATGCAGTTATGTCTTTAAACTTACGAAAATACTTCGAAATACATACAGAAAAGCCCATAACAAGCTTGAAACATTTCACAAATAAGGAGAATCACCAGTACTTACTTTCCAAATCAAACAGATGAGGGTAGGGGATCCTTTAACAGAAAGGTTCACAGAGATAAAAGTAAAACCAAGGCAATAGCCACTTTGGATAAGAAGGACTGTACAAAATTGCTTCAGTGCACTCACATAAGAAGTATCACCATCTGCATGCTTTTTCCTAGAAGCCAGCATGCGCTCATCCAAGTACTCCTTCAAATTCTCAAGCTGTTCTTCTCCGACTTCATTGAGACTGCTCGAAGAAGTTGGTGCGGGAAACCAAAAGTAAGGCAAAAAATCTACAAAAAGAAACAATTAAGTATTTTTGTAACATATCCCAAGGCAACAAAACAAGAAGGAAGTGTACATACCAAAGTCATGCCTAATTCTTCATCTTATATATATATATATATATATATATATATATACACACACACACACTCACATACATAAATAAATAAATTTATTTATTTATTTATGTATGTGAGTGTGTGTGTGTGTGTGTGTGTGTGTGTGTGTGTGTGTGTGTATATATATATATATATAGAGAGAGAGAGAGAGATGCAAATTAAATACATAAGTCATGCAGAATCCTGATACCATTAACAATGCAGCAAACACTTTTCCCTCCAGTTGTAACACCGTATAATCGCACCTGTTAATATGAACATACTGGCTTTCAGTTACACATTTTGGTCAGTTACCAGTTTTGAATGTACCAAGGAAAAGAAGCATCCACAGCTAATAATGAATTAAAAACACATAAAGCTCTAATTGTCCATAGACTGACAAGTTCCACATTTGCATGTCAAACTGTCACAAATTCAAATTCCAAAAAGAGTTGCATTTCATGCCTTTATTGGAACTCCCTTGCTTAGGGCAGTCCTCAGAAGTAGAAATATGGCATTTAAGGTAGAGATAATGTGCATCACAAGCCCACACTTTGCTTTGGCTTGTTTCACACTCATTTCCAGCAAGTGTCATGTGGCGTTTTGGCAAACATTGTCTCCATATTCTATTGTCTAAAAATTTATAACTTCTTTGTTGCGAAATATTCTGAAACTAGAGAAACACCACGTAATCACAGTTATCAATCCTCATATATTTTCACTACGTGTTCAACATGGGTTCTCCAATTCGAACCCCACTTCACACTTATGTCAATACTTGCTGCTTTTGATTTTAACACACACTTGAAGATAGAAAATCTAGGAAAAACATGCTTTAATAAGTCCAAAAAGTTAGAGAAACCTATCCACAGTATACGGACATTTTTTCGATCTTGAGCATTATCATAGACTTGGAACTTTGGAATATCATCACTGCTCCAAAGACAAGACCTTGTCTGAGAAGACAGCCTGATGTTTCGATCCAAAGAGCAGAAAAGCCATACGATGTATCAACATGTGATTAAAAGATGAGGTAAATCCACACAATCAGCATACAAAAACATCCAAAAGAGCATAAGATACTCTGAATGACGTGCACAAGATGACATCAACCAACTAGAAGCTACTTTTGAAGAACCAAATATACATTTCAAATAAATGCATGAAGGTACAAATCGTTTGACTACCTTATTTTGCTGAACATAAATAGTTTAAGGCAGCCACACTTGTGTTGGAGGAAAATCCCCAATTTTTAAAAGGTAGCTTCAAAATGACACTGATGCCGCATCAAGATGTTAATGTGAAAGCATGCCAAGGGGAGGCAATATCATAAGTCAAGTCAAAGAAGAAGGCACAAGACCAGACACTACGTCTTCAAGAAAGGACTACACAAATCTAGCATATACAGGTATCACCTGCAATCTTCTCAGCATAGGGAGAGAGAGCATATTCTTCTCTTTGGATACTCTTTCCATAATGCACGCTTCTATGTCAAAGACGACAGAGAAATTTTCAAAACAAAGCCAAGGGTTATGTTGACTGGGCCTCAGGGATTTTATAAGCATCTATGGACACGAGCTGGGAGATCATTGCTAGTACCATTGTCTAGCACATTCGGAGGGCCAGCACAGAGGTGATGGACATTGCACAGGTTCACCTAGCTCAGACTATCGCTGGTATTATCTGGATAGACATTGTGCATACATTGACGGCCAATTGGTCAAGGATGCAGGGGACTTTCACGTCAGCATCATTAAGGAGGAGAATCTTTCTCAGGGAATGCAAAGACATCACTTTGTTCTCTGAGTCCCCCTCTGGTTTTGTCAGCCACAGTCTTGGCTCTTTCATGCTTTGCACACTGATTTCTTGAGTGGTATTTTTTCCATTTCTTTTCATGGTTTGCATGAGATATATGTACCTTCAGTCATGCACTCTTGGTTGTTTCTTTCATACTTAATAGAAGTCTTTTTCATTGAACAAAAAACAAATAGCCGAGGGCTGAGCCTCACTAGTGAGGGTACTAGAGTGGTACAAGATGCATTACTGTTTGCTAGATTTTCCACAAGAGGTTAGGAGCTAGATGAATTAGTAGCAGAGCTCATGCCAAGGAAGGATTGTATCTTTTTTGTCCACAGGAAACTTCATGTTGTCATGAGTATTCCATTCTGTGTCAGTCAAAGGGCTACCCAGCCCTATCAAAGTCCCAATCCCAAGGTAGTTCAGTAGTTCAATCTAGTCTGACCCAAACTGCCATAGACTGGGCTGACTTAGTCCGTGCTGCTGCCGAATATTGCCTGTTGTGGCCACCAATACCTTACTCCAACAACTACCACTTTAGATGTGAGGTCAAGTCTAGCTGAACTCCACAAAAGGAGATTTCTCATGATACTCTCCAGCACAGAAGCAAACTGTTGGGATGGAGAGATATCCACACCGACTTAGTAGCCCAAATATTTGACAAAGACACCTCTCTCAATCCAACTGAAACCAAATCAGCCCCCCCAATCTAGGGTATCGTTGTCACTAATCCAGAAGCCATTGAATTTATTCTAATTGATGTTTTGTTTTTATTTTGAGTGCCGGTTTTTCTCTGTGAGGCACTAACACTCACCAGGCAACTACGGAGAAATCTTTCCCCCACCTTATGTATTCGGCACCACCTCAAGTGCGGACTCCCTGTCCCATAACTAAACCAAAGAGCGGAGCAGATACCACTCAGGCACTTGCTACACAAGAAACTAAATCCAAAGCTATCCTAAAAGACGTGAGAGTTTGAGAATTGGCATCCAAAAAAATAGTAGTGTCATCAGCAAGCTTACTGTCCGAGATCTCCTCATCCTACCTTAGGGGAAGCCTCAGCCCAATAAAGTCAGCCTGAGAGATCAGAAGCAAAAAGATGCTCATGGATTTAACCACAAAAGTAGGAGAAAGGAGCAAGAGGGACCCTGTCAGACTGATATGTCAATCTGAAATCTCTCTCTACTAACCCTGTGATAAGCACCAAGCTGTGGGCTGATCTGTACATGGAAGAGACTCCTCTAATCCAAGCATCTAAAAAACCAAGGCATAGAAAAGTATCATCCAAGGAACCCCAATCTACTCTGTCATAGGCTTCTCGAAATCTAAGAGTAGAATGGTTAAACCCTAGCCACTATGAAGCCTCTCTCCCAACATGAAAAAATATTATAAGAAATGCTTCAGCCGTGCATAAACCCCGTATGCATATCATGAATAAGATCATGGAAAAAAAATAGCTTTTTTGCCAAGATCTTATAAAAAGTTATATACCTAGATGAATCTAGGAACATTCCCAAACTCATCCTCTAAAAACACAACATAGTGCAGTTTCAATCTCATGATAGTCACTCACAAGGTTGAAAACCATAAACTCCATCATGCATAGCAAGGACTAGCTACTATGACATCCCCACTAACGTCATCAGCCCCCAACAGTGGGTGTAGACCATAGTATAAAAATATGCTCTCACACATACAAATCCACACACCCACACATACTTGAGCATCAATTTATACAAAGTCTTCGTACTGAGTTTCTGTCGGCACTCCGGAGGTGAAGGGCAGACTCAGCCATGATGAAGGCTAGCACTAAAGGAAAAGGCTAATTAAAAGGTAGTCCAAAATCTCTTCATTCAAGCTACAACTGCTTGTGAAGTCTAAACATTTTCATTTTAGTCTCTCCCCAACGAGCATCTAAATCTAAATCTAGCTGATAGGGCAATGCACCATTTAAGATAGAAAGAATTATCACAATACCAGCAGGCCGCAACTTGGACGAAAACTTCACGAGGTGAAATTTGCATGTCCGCTAATACGGCAGAAGCATATACCTAGATGAATCCAGGAACATTCCCAAACTCTTATAAAAAGTGCCCAAAAGAGTGATTGGTCTCCATTCGGCAACCAAATTTCTGCACCTCCTTCGAGATAAGATGAATGAGACTCTTTGTAAGTGGATCAGACATAGCACCAAAGTCAAAGCTCTGTAGGGCTGAAGTGACATGGTCCCCAATCATGTCTTACAAAGAAAAGGAGGGGTCAACCCATCTAAGCCCTTGTGAAGGGTGGTACAAGGATCGAGTAGCCCATCTGACCTAAGGAGTTAAGGGGCTTCTAATTTTGAATCTTTTGCCACATGTTAGAAGCTTATTGGATGCTTCGTTTTTTATTATCGTTTTTCCTTGTCCTAAGAGCATATTTATCGAACACGCATGCACACGCAAAGAGATAGATTCACACCATATGAAAATCGTATAAAGTGCAGTTTTGACTCAATAATCGTCAAATCCAGCAAATGCATCATGCACAGCAGGAATATGATAGTTACCCGTCATCAGCCCAGCCAAACTATCACGCAGTAGGAACTACTATGACTATTCCTATCAAACTTCTACGGCGTTGGTTGAGATTGTCGAGATGCATGATGAAGCGATAGTCTATATAGCCTCACTCTGATGCGCAACGTAATATAAACCTCGTAAGTTGCCAAGGAACAAACTGCATTAGGATATGAACATCGGGGAATTCGGACTCCTTATGCAATGTGTTGAAATTGCCGAACTCTCCGAGGAAAAATGAAAGCGCAAGAAATCCAAGAGTGGAGAGAGAATACAGTGGGAGGAGTGGAGCGAGCAGAGGAAGGTGAATCCGTGAAAGTAGCATCGAGAAGCATCATATGGAAGCTGGTTCGGTGCTCTGTAAAGCTTTGCTCCTCGATCTCCATGGCCATCTCCATTACCATTTGGATATCTGTGTTCAAAACAACAGCTTTCAAACAACAAGAATGGCTTACTTGGCCACTTTCAAGCAAACCCACGTGGACAACCTACAATGGGCTCTTGAACACCACTCTCAACAAATCGGGGTGTTTCCGTCATCAACACGCAATATCGCCCCGCTCAGTCCAGCCCATGGCCCAAATGCATTCAATACAGCCCGTAGCCTAAACACACCCTTGAAGCATGGCCACATGCCTTGAGGTTCAGAGGGCTACTCGATACATGGAGCTTTTTTGCACCACCTTCCAGACAACGCTCTCCTTTCATTTTTGGCATGTCCTAGGGGGAAAAGGGTGCGGGTTTTGGTGATCGTTATTCTATGATCGGTGGTGGTTTGCATGGAGTTTTGCGATTGGTTGATGTTTGCATGGAATCTTGAATGCACATGCTGGTGACGTCGAGTGCGTTTGTTGGGTTGTAGAGGTTTCAACGGCGTTGATCTGCCGCCCACTCTCTATAGGAATATGGAGGTTTCCCCGTCAAAATATGCGTGAATCTTTTTAATGTAGGGGCATAGCAATATACAAGAATGAGGAACATGGAGGTTTCCCTGTCTTCCCCTAGAAGAATATGCATGGACTTTTTAATATAGGGGCATAACAATATACAAGAACAATGCTACTGTAGATGACAAGCAAGTCTTAAGCTGCTTCTTATATCCTCACTCACAAATCAAACAAAGCAACCGAGAGAATCCATTGTCAAAGGACGAAAAACACTCCAAATAATATTATTCCCAAACCTGCCACAGAAGCAGGTGAAGGTAAAAGCTCCGAAATCCCACAAGACAGACTCGGTGTCAATAAATCTTTTATCGATGGCCGACCACCGTGAGCTTTTTGTTGAGTCAATGGATACATGAAGCATGAATTTCCAATGAGATGGGAGTCAAATTCAAGTTCTATTTTTTTGAAAAAAAAAAGTTCGAGTTCTATTTCATAAACTTATTTTCTTCCTTCGTACTTTGCTGTATTCTTCTTTCCTCCTTTTAATTGGTCTTTGCAAGAGAGAGGGAAAAAAAGTTCTTGAAGAAGGTTGAGGAAGGCACGACCTAGGAAGCAAACACGTTGGTGCATGGTACATGTAGGTTTTGAATGTTTGCTATTGTCTAAAACATCTTTGTGTGTGTTTCTCGATCATTCGTCTACCTTTCTTGTCAATTGATTCATCGATGAATTAATTGGTGGGTCCTTGCATCAACGTATTAGTGTTCGCAGGTGAAAATCTTCTAAACAATGTTAAGGGAGGGACTCGTCAAACAGATTCGTTCATGCATTCTTAAGGAAGCATTTCAAGTGTATGTTAAAAGTAATGGGTCTAATTGTTCATTGCAAGGTAGTCAATTCTGCAATTGGAGTGTTGTTGGCTCTTTCCCACAGCTTCCGCACGAAGAGCAGGGTATGAACTCAGTATGTAAGGTTCTGAGGCTTTTTGTCACCTATAGATATATCGGGGTTGTCGTTTGTAGTATATGTGTAGCTTAGGACCTCAAGTCATATTCTGATGAGAGACATAGGCTTAAGTGTTGTAAGCAAACATAGTGTATGCATGTGTGAAAGGAACGTACATCATCATGGTTGAGGTAATGAAGGCTTTTGCCTTCATTGGGGTTGAAGGGTTTAGGAGGAGTTTAAGGGTTAGAGAGAGGCTCCAGGGTTTAGAAAGAGGTTTTAGAGTTTAGAAGAGGTTCAAGGGTTAGAAGGAGGTTCCAAGGTTGAGAGAGACTTGGGATGAGACATGGAGGTGCATGTATGTACTCTTTCAAGAAGATTACATCAAAGAGCTTGAGATGGTGCCAATCAAGTTGTGGATCCAACTTGCTTATCCAATCTTCACCAATTTGATGCTGACGAAGGTTGGTAGTAGGGAAGTTGTCCATGGTCCATCCACCTCGAGTTTTCATATCAGGATATTTGCTCCAAAATTCCTTGATGGGATTACTGGGAAGTGGTATCTCATCAAAATCATACCCATCATTGGAACTTGGCATTTGAGTATGAATTGGATTATTTGAATCTTGATATTCAAAATCAAATACTGTGTCATTTTCTGCTGATGGAAGCATAAGTAGTGTCGGAGGTGATGATGACGGGGCAGGGAGAGAATCTGGGGACATGGGGGAGAAATATGGAAGAGTATTAGCTGTGGAAGGGGCAGCAAAAGGGGGGGGGGGAAGAATTGGGTAAATGGTTTGAGCAGCTTGGTAATCCTCGAGGGTAGGATTAGCAAGGGAAGGGAAGAAGCTAGGCGTGAGGGGTTCGTAAGTTTGTGACTGTTGGGATAGTTGAAAATGGCGAGAGGCATGAGCAAAGAGACGGTGGAGGGAATATATGTTAGGATGGAGCTCGGGGAAGGTTAAGAGGGTGGTAGCATCAAGAGTAAGTGAGGCTATGAGGTTGGCAGAGAGACTGGTTAGATATGGGAAGTTGGATGTGAGATAGGCCCGGTCATCTGCCGACACTTCTTTTTGCTGGTGCGATGGGATCATTAGCTGCATGGGTGGGATGTCGGTTATGTCATGCTTTGCAAATAATAGTGATGGCCTTTGTAGCAATGGCAACAAACTAGCAATAACCTTGAGGGGAGGACTACCCATGAGACATACATATGCAATGAAAGCATCCATCCTGACTGCTATAAACCCGGCATGTGTAGACAGGCAGAAGATATTTTTCTCATCTTCGGACAAGTCTTAGCAAATTATGTGCAGAGTTTTGGTCTCTATGGAACGTTCCCATTTGATTGTTGAATGAGTTGATATGATCCTGATTTGGAGTTGCTTCCATTGGATAAGCACGCATGCATTGAGGTGATCTTTCACTTGTAGAGCAGCCACAAGCTCTTGGTACACCACTGTTGTGCATTATAGTGGGGCTTCATTGGTGTTGTCTTCCATCGCCTCATTGTTGTGCACTAGCAATTGGAGTTCAAGCTTGGAGATGATTATCTTTTGGGAGTGCATCTCCTCCATTTTTTCTTTGTATTTATGGTAGATGGATGTATATGCCTCCTTAAGCTTTTTCATTTGCAAGGTGACCTTCGCCTCTTGAGGAATGTCTTCAGTGGTATGTGAAGTGCTGGCCTCTTTAGTGGTAGTAAGTTGGTCCTTTAAGATTATGCATTCTCTTGTAAGCTCGTTAATGCTAAAGGCACGTACTGCTAAAGACAGTTTCATGTCTTCAAGCTTGTCTTTGCAATCTTGGAGCTCTTCTTCTTTGTGAATTAGAGTGAGTCGAGCTTGTGCCGCTACCTCTGTCTGCTGAGCATGTGCGGAGGTCAAGGAGTTATAGTAGGTCTGTAGGATTGCCATTGCTTGTACTATTGTTGTCAGTTGTGTTTGACTTTCGTAGGTTGGAGGTCACATCCCTCACTGCCTTCTCTTGAGCTTGGAGAGCTTGGTTCATGCGCACTTCTTCTACCTCCTCCTCATTTATCTGCACCTGAAGTGCCTTGACCCTATGGCGATTGCCTAGAATTGGTCTTCGAATTTTGTTGTAGTTTGTCTGTCCAATTCTCTTTCATATTCTTCCTTGGCCAAGCTAGTGAACAGTTCGGACATTTGGATCATTTGGCTAGCTTGATGTTGGAGAATGACAGACCGTGATGAGGACTGGAGATACTGTTGATACAAGTGGTGCCCATGTAGCCATCCTGATGATTTTGTAGTACTTGTGGAAGGTTGTTCCAATGGTATTTCAGTCACTTGTGTACAATAGTCATACTGTTGATCTAGCACTAGCTCCCCTTATGGCTCATTGACTGGCATGGTGTTGATGGGTGGTTCTGGTGCTCATGTAGCCTCAGGATCTGGTGCCAGATTGCCACATACGCTTTTCATCATCATGCCACATGTGGGTTTAGGGGCTTAACATTTTTCTAGACTTATCTTGGCCATTCTTTCCTCAGGCTCTGGTGCCAATCTTGCCTCGGGCTCTGGTTGCTGCTGTTGTTGGAGATATATTGGTTGCCATTGTGCACTAAGTTGTAGCATCTCGTGGGGCAATTCCTCAATTCCAACTTGCAGAATAGGTATTTCTTCTAAGGCATCTACACTTGCCAATGAAATAGTAGGAGAAGTTGGTGATGGCTCCCATACTGGTGAGAAGGGAATGTCCAACTTTTCAATTGGTTTTGGTGACTGGGGCAGAGTCATTTCTCTTTCCTGCAGCTCTTTTTTGATGATTATAGCCAATAAGTGTGGAATTTTACATTTTTGGCCTAATGAACAATCTAGCTTTTTGTGAAGAAGATGACTAAGTGATGGATCTAGTCTTGCTTTAGTTTCCTACTTAGCAAAACAAATGTGCGAAGTGGAAGGGATTGATTCTTGCCGCACTTAACCCCCAAGATTGTGGATAGTGCGAAGTAATATGCCGTCCCTATGGATCAGTGTGGCGAGGAGAGGCTGTACTTTGAGAAATTTAGCATCCATGTAGGGTATTTGGCACCTTATGTTGGGAGTGAGAAAGCCCTTTGAATGACTGTACTGTCGAGGATAATGCTGAGTGGGCTCTGATGTACAATGATGGTACTGTACTTGGCAATCTGTGCATTGCTGGAGTGGTTAGAATGGAGAAAGTCCCTGATGTATGTGGTCATTGTAGGACTGTCCTCCAAGGATTTTAGGCGCTCATGCAAATGGCCTAGACCCCTTTGCTCTAAGTAAGATGTTGCTTCCTTAGAAAGAGCATAAGTCGATGTAGGTGGCCAAACAAGTTCCAGTGATTGGGCACCGTCAATGGTTGTGCAGGCCGGTGGTGACTGGTGGGGTGGCATTTGTTCTTCTTGGTCATGCACTGAATCCTCCTCGGAGCTATCACTCTGGACCACAAATGCTTGTGGTCACCGTGGTTGAGAGGATGTAGATGGCTGCGAACTTTGGAGGGGGTCTCGTGGTTGAGGCGGTGGGCTCTTTCTACGCATCCTCTTTAGTGGCAGCATTTTTTCTGAACCTGCATCCATGTGCATGTGGTGTACCATTGATCATTAGATTAGTCGGCATGCAGGTATGACCTTTGTATGTGTTTATGAGAGATCTTATTTTTATACATGCTTTGAGAGTGTGGAATGAAAGTGTGTGGCACAATTATTCATGCAATCATCTATGTGTCTAAGCGAAAGTGTGTGAGTGCACGTGACCTAGTAGCTAGTTAGGGACTAACTATATGCTTTTTTTAATCTGGGATTTCATAGGATAGCTAGAACTCAGGCATCACTTCTAAGCCCTAGGTTAAATTCGATTGATGCTACCTATATGTGCGAAGATATACATACACAAGTGAGTGCTCGTGATACAATCTAATCCTAACTAAGGAAGCCTTGGTTTCCCAAATCTTCGTTTTTGTTAAGGATGGCTTGCGTGTTGAAGTAGTAGCACTTCAATCGGCTCCCGTTTATGTTGTGTTGAATTGGACTCCATCCAATGTTTCTAGTAGCATAGCTCCAATGGGATTCATCTTTGTTACTCGGTAGGGTCCCTAACCTAGATACTTTAGTTTCCCCTTGTGTACTTTGGCATTATATAACAAGACCAAGTCACCTTTCTTGATGTCTTTAGCTTTAATATTTCTGTCAAACCATGCCTTTCTTTTGCATTTTTCTATTGTCATGGCATGGTAGGTGAGTAGTCTTGTCTCTGTATGCTTCTCCAAGTGATAGAGTCTTTCTTTCAAGGATTCATGGTCTCCCATGCGTTCCTATATTGCTATGCATAGGCTTCGTATTACAAATTCTAGTGGGACCACAACTTCAAGGCCGAACACCAATTGAAAAGATGTGTTTCGTACTGACCTTGAGTGTGGTTCTGTATGCGCATTCAGTTTCTCTGCCCAATCAGAATGCAGTGGTTCTACTACCTTGGTGAGGATAACACATAATATTTTGTTGGTGGATTTGGCATGTCCATTCCCTTGGGGGTAGTAGGGTGTGCTTTTTCTATCGATTACCATAAATCCAGACAAGAATTCTTGGATTACCTCATTGACATAATGTGTGCCTCTATTCGATACAATTTCAATGGGGCATCCAAATCGGGTGATCACATTTTTGTATAAGAATCTTGCTATGCTTGTGGCATCTACCTTTCTGACTGCTTTAGCTTCAGCCCATTTTGTAAAGTAATCAGTGGCCACAATGATGTAGCGTGCATGTGTTCCCTTTGTTGCTAGATGGATGGGGCCCACATAGTCAATCCCCCATTTTTCAAATGGTTTTTGTGTAGCAACTGTTGTTAGGGGATTGAAGTCTTTGTGTTAAGGTTTAGTAGTCCGTTGGCATACATCACAGCCTTTTACATTCATAGGCATATGCAGCCCACAGTGTTGGTCACCAGTAGCTTGCGAGGAGGACTTTTCTTATTGTGGCTTCCCCTTGGAAGTGTCCTCTTGCAATGCCTTCATAGTCTTCACTCAGGATTGGCATGATCTTATGAGGCATTATACATCTTCTTAATACCTGGTCCTTGCCCATCTTGTACAGTTGTCCTGCAATGAGTTGATAGGGTGTAGCCTTTAAAATTAGTTTTTTGGCATCTACTGCTTTCATTTCAGGGGGTGGTCTTCTTGCCATTAAGTACCCAATGATATCTCCACACCAATCTGGAACAACATCTATTTGAATAGTGTGGCATTTAGCAAGTCGTCTTCTACTCCAATGGCTTCTTCTCCCGACTTGACACAAGACATGTGATCGACAATGTAATGTTGGGCACCTTTGCGGACCACTATTTTGAAGTTAAATTCTTGAAGCAAGAGGAGCCATTTGTTTATTCTTCCTGTTATACATGGATGGTTCACAAGATAAAGCAATGCTTGATGGTCGGTGTAGAAGACAAAATCATTTGCCAGTAGATAGTGCTGAAATTTCTCAACACTATACACCATTGCTAGGGCTTCTCTTTCTATGGTGGTATAGTTGATCTCTGCATTATTGAGTTGTCGACTGGCGAAGTAGAATGAGTGGTCTTTCTTATGTTCACTAGGTTGACAAAGCACACTCTCAATTGCATACTTGGATCCATCATTATGAACATGAAAATTAATATCCCAATTGGGAGATATAAGGATGGGTGCTATGATTAGGCGCCCTTTAAAAGCTCAAAGGCTTGGTCGCACTCTTTTGTCCATAAGAATTCCACTAATAATTTGTAAAGTGGTCTAGCTATCTGGCATACCGCAATATAAATCTTCTATAATAGCCAGCATGTCCCATAAAGACCTATACAACTTTGGAATTTGTAGGAGGAGGCAATTCCATAATGATTTTGATTTTGTCCATGCTAGTTGCAATCCCATGTTCAGAAACGATATGTCCTAGAACAACTCCGTGGGTGACCATGAACTAGCATTTTGTTGGATTTAGGTAGATGCCATACTCCTTGCATTTGATTAGTACTACTTCAAGACATTTGAAGTGGTCTTTTTTGTTCGAATGCATGTACAAATCATCCAAGAACACCTGTAAAAACTTATTCAGAAATGACATGAAAGCTGTGAACATGACTCGCTGGAATGTGGTCGGGGCATTATAAAGGCCAAATGGCATGAGTTTATATGCAAAAATACCCCATTCTATAGCAAATGTTGTTTTTGATTGGTCTTTAGGAGCAATTTGCACTTGGTTATAGCCACTAAAGCCATCCAAGAAGCTATATATTTCAGAACCTGCCACCTTTTCCAACATTGTTTCAGTTAAGGGTGGGGGATAGTGATCCATAATTGTAGCAGCGATGGGCTTCTTTTGTGCGACGGATTTTTTTTTGTATCAGATAAGAAATGCTTTGTAAATCATGAATAATAGCACTCACATATAGGAGGCAATAGCACTAATAGGCGCACATGTAAATAGTAGGAATAGGATAGAAGATAGTAGTAGCTAGAAAATATCATGACATTGGCCCTCTCTATTTCTTTAAGGATGATTTTTGTATTGAACATATATTTTGAAGATAACTATGCGCTTGTATGAGGAACCCTTATTGCAGGAGATGATGACAAGAAGTTTGCGACCAAATTGATGATTGGATGACCCATGGAGAAGGGATGAGGACCCTGGATCTTGCACTGGCACATGGAAGGGATGATGGAGGGAGTGGTCACTAAGGCACTGAAGAAGGACCGGTGCTTTCCTAAAAGACTAGAGGTAAGGAGCACTTTGCACGACCATAGACGAAAAGAGTGGGCCACAAGGAAAGAGAATTAAAGGGATGGCTCCCATTAGTGGTAGAAAAGATCCAATCAATGAACAAAGATTTGCATGGAAACGGAGGGGACATGAGGTAGGAAGCATGAAAAGAAACTGCCAGTGTGCGCTTCATTAAGAAGGGTGGTGGGACTGATTCAAAGTCATCTTCTTGCTCGCCTCAGATTGTAGAGGGTAGTTGATCGTGTTTTTCATGAACCTTGTGTTCATTTCGATTCACAGTGGGAGTTGCCCATCTTGTTTTGTTGCCCTAGAGGTCATTGATGAGAAAAGGAAGCTGTTGATCCAGTTCACAGCTTGCTTATTGAACCAGTGATCTCATGAGCTCTTGTTAGTTGAGGAAGTGGGGTGGCATATTTTGGTTAGGAAATCTTGTGGTGGTTCCATAAGAAGTTGTTGCGCCAGGAGCAACGTCAAATTACGGAAGTCGTTGAGAAAGGATTGCTGAGATTTCAGCAAGTTCACAGCAGCAGCAGAACAGGGACCGGAGTTGAAACTTCATCCGAAGATGAGCAGCGGCAGATTTTGAAGAGTCCTCCACGGCGGAGGAGGCAACAAAGGCCATATGCATGTACGACTGATCGTGGGAAATTATTACGTAATCTCTGAGGTTCATGAGCAGCAGCTGATCGTGAGACACCGCTTGGCCGTACCCTCAAGGTCTCTGTAGATGCGTGGCTATCATTTTTTGAGGCAGTGGCTGGCCGAAGGAATTTTTGGAAAGCTCTCCAGAGAAGAGAGGCGTTGTATGTCAGTTCAAGTGCACTGAGACAGACGACTTGTGGGTGTCTCAGATAGAGGAAGCCTAGTTACGAAATCAGAGGAGTTCATGGACGTTTGAAGGGCTCGTGGATGCTCAAAACCGGCCAGCGGTTGCTGCGGTCGATCATGGAAGCTCCTCTTTTCAACGTTATCTAAAGTTCAAGGAAGCGCTGGTGATCATGGCTGAGTACGTGCGCCTGCAGGCAGCTTAGTTGGCGAGCATACATACATTTAAATGGTCGTGGGAGCTTCCTAGTCGCACCATCAATCCGAGTCCATAGCAAGTACATGTTCTTGGTTCACAGTGTTTTTCAATCTCAGAGGTCACGCAAAAGCATATCACGATGGCCGTAGTTCGGCTCACGGACTACTCTTTGAGGAAGCTTTGGATATATATACAGGCTGACTGAATTACTAACGGAGCATATCACCGCATGCAAAAGCATGAAAGCTGGCGCCAAAGGTCTCTGTTCAAGAGGATGCCGTGTAAACTATGAGGATCTACTGCATGAAATAATATTTTCTTCGCTGGCGTTCCTCTCTGCCAAAGCAAGAGAAGGTGGCAAGACGATTCAATAGATGTTGAAGGGATCGTGCGAGAGGGTGTGGGAACAGAAAAGGCTCTGAGAGTTGGGGTGTCTCGATAGAGTTTACAGGTGATCAAGGAAGGCTGGGCATTGAGTTCTTGGCTGTAGCAAGAGTTGGAAGTCGCAGAAAGTAGTTGTGAAAGTAGTTGTGAAAGAAGGAAGGCACTCCTTCACGTTTCAGATCTAGCTCAATACACAAGATTAGCATGTTGCTTCAGGCGACAGCGGCAAGGGGAGAGGATCTTGGCTCGTATATACTGTGCATACTCCTTCCAAGGGACCATTCAAGAGGTGGTGGTTCTGATTTTGAGGGAGCTGGCTTTGCAAGATACAATTCAACGATCCTTGTTTGGACTCGTTCGAATTCATTGAAGTGTTCAGCCTTGGCTTTTTTGTGATTTCCTCCTTTAGATTTCTTGCGGGATGTTTTGCTATTATTCAACTTTGGAGGTTCAATTTTTAGAAGCTCGACTACCATTAGGGCATGCAGAATGGCTAAGTCATTGTCATAGACTTGATCCTCAATTTCAGCATTCTCAGCCCCAGTTTGAAGGTCCCAAGGAAAATCTGAGTCATCATTGGTATGGGTACCTTATTCAGGTTTATTATCCCACTCGAGGTCAGCCATAAAGAATGGCATCTCTAGATCGATTGGTTCTTCATGTGTGAGTGGAGGATCTACCTGTAGCACCTTAGCATCTATCTGTGAGAAGATGGGGTCTAATGAATGGTAGTTGTCGATGGTTGCCAATGTTTTTATCCTACTTATTTACATTGCTTTGTGAATCGCCCGCTATGGCATGCTGTTGTAGGGGATCTGATTTGCTTAAGATTGTCGTTGAAGATGTGTTATCCAACACTCTAGGCATAATTTTTTTTATAGCTCCTATCCCCACATTCATCCTAACTTTGGTGTCGCAATTGTAGTTTCCCTGTCATGGAGGATTGATGCTTCCCGTAACCAAAGACATCCCAGTAAGATTTGATAGGATTTTTTGGGGAGATCCAAGATTGTGAATTGAAGGGAAAAGCGAACTCCTGTGACTTTTGTTGACACACCATTCAATATTCCCAAGGGTTTAGCCCATGAATCATCAGCAAGGCATATGTTGAAATTATCCTTTTGCATTGGTGGGAGACCCCATTCATCATAGAGCTCCTTTGATAAGACATTTACACCTGCTCTACCATACACTATGGATTGGACTTCATTATATGCCTTGTGGATTAAAGGCACATTGATGTTACGTATGTCATCTCTCTCACCCATCCGCATAGGAATATGTTCGATGGCGTTCATAGTAGGTGGAAGGGGATTTGCGAGTTCAATCCATCCTTTGAAACTCTCCCAGAGATTGGAACAATTCCGTAGGAGGATTCCGATGGGAATTGACACAGGGAAACTCAGGATGCCAGAGAGTGCAGGTCCTTCAAGTTGACGTGGCGGTACATTATGTTGTAGAGTTTGTTGTTGGAACAGAGGCTTAAGTACAGTATCAATACTTTGTGGGGCCAAGTCATGGATTGGATCTTGAGCTTGTCTCTCGACCTCAAATTAAGCTTGTTTCTCAACCTCAAATTGAGCTTGTTTCTTTTGTACCCATTGTTGAAGTGCTTGAAAACGAGCCTTCTTCACTTCTGCATTTGGGTATGGAGCTTCTTTTATTTGAGGCTCGAGAGCTGATGTGGATGAGCTTGGCTGCTCATTGCTTGGCGGAGGTGGAGGCACTTATGCTTTATTTTTAAGAAGTCGCTTTGGTTGGATTGGAATGTTAGGGACAATCTATACAGGCATGTCCATTGCCACAATCTCTACAGAGTGGTTGGAAAGTAGCGGGGCTACCACGATGAGGGCACTCTGTGATCCGATGATTTTCTCCACAACTATGCTTGATATGTGTTGGGATGTACTTGATTTGCATAAATTGGTATTAGTCTCTTTGCGCCTTCTACATAGTATACTGGGTACTCCGCTTCATACTCAAATGGCGAGTCTACTTTCTCGGCTTATACTTGATGTATTGGAACAGTCTGAGGAGTTGGATTTGGCGCTCTTGGATATGGTCGTGGATTTGGATTCCTGAGTAATTGTGGGACTTCTATCCGAATAGGAAAAGGATTTAGCCTTAGAGCTAAGGGCGCTTGTGCAAGTGCCGGTTGCCTATACACTGGCATGGGTGCCGCTTGGTATTGTTAAGGTCAAGGCGGGTTGTTGCGCATGTTGAAGATGCAACTATTTTCATCATGGCCACTAACGATGCAGATATGGCACCACAGCCTTGGCGGTGGATTTGCCTGTGCAGTGATCTTGGCTCTTAGGATCGGGCACTCATTTGCTAGATGATTGGCGATGTAGTGTGGACACCATACGTTTTCTCACTGTGGATAAGTCTGAGGTGGCGGCTGAGACAAGTGAAGCTTTTGTTCCATGGCCTGCATCATGTCTTCTTTCAGCGTCATGGTCATGGCCTCTAGGCAATCTTCATTTGATGTTTCAGTAGTGAACTTAGATTTGTCCTTTTTAGAGTGCTTATCTGGTGCACTGGATCTGCCATCATCACTGCTAGTGTTAGAGTTGGTCATGCCATCCTCAATGTCAATGGCTGCTGCATGAGCAGCACTTAACATTTGATAGCTGCTAATCTTTTTCATATCCTTTCGGATTTTCTTCTTTAGTCTTGCAATGAACCAGGCCGTGAGGTACTTTGCATCAGGGCGTGGGTCACATTTGGCGATTAATCTTTTCATCTTGCCTAGGTACATGCATACATCTTCTCGACGGCCTTGTTCGATCTTGCTTAGTTGGAGAGTGGGATCATCTTGTAGCCTCTCCATTTGAAAGCACCTTTTGAATTCTATTTGAAGCAGGTCCCATGTGGCTCGCTCTTCCACTAGAAGGCCTAAGTACCATTCAGACGCTTCATCAGTTAAGGCCATGGGAAATCAAGCCACCTTGGTTTCATGGGATTGATCTCCACCTCCCCAGCAACGATGCCAAATATTGGCTCCATGGCTTCCACAGGAAGAGCAGGGTATTCTTAGTATGAAGGGTTTTGAGGCTTTTTTTCACCTACAGATATATCGGGGTTATCGTTTGTAGTATATGTGTAGCTTAGGACCTTGAGTCATATTCCGGTGAGAGGCATAGGCTTAAGTGTGGTAAGCAAACATAGTGTATACATGTGTGAAAGGAAAGTACATCATCATGGTTGAGGTAATGAAGGCTGCATTTGTAGTGAGACTTGTTAGCTAGTATATGGCTAATCTAGGAAAGAGGCATTGGGAGGCAGTTAAGTGCATCATGAGGTACATGAAGGGTACTAAGGAGATGTGCTTCTGCTTTGGTAAAGGAGACATGCGTGTACTTGGGTACACAGATTCAGACTATGCAGGGCATGTGGATAGTAGGAGATCCACTTCTAGTTATGTGTTCACCTTTGTGGGTGGTGCAGTGTCGTGGATGTCTCACGCACAGAAGTGCATTGCTTTGTCTACCACAGAGGCTGAGTTGTAGCCATAGAGGGTTGCAAGAAGGCCATATGGCTTGATCGGCTAGTGGGAGATTTGGGGATTCATACAGGTATACCGACATTGCATAGTGATTCCATGAGTGCTATTCAACTAGCACGAAATCCGGTCTTTCATGCAAAGACCAAACACATTGAGGTTAGGTACCATTTCATCAGGGAGGTACTTGAGGACAAGCGTATAGAGCTTGTCAAGGTTCATATAGATGATAACCCTAGAGATATGCTGACGAAGAGTCGACCTCGTCAACGGTTTGAGTATTGTCATGTATTGATGGGCATTGGATAGTATGCTTACTGGTTGTTCTCCCTTAAAGGCACATTGTCCTTTAGGTGGGTGGTTGTGGTGGTTAAAGGTCACTGTGCCTTTACCTCGATTATGTACAATACTCAAACACATATATAAATGAATGAAAAAAGAAGATTAGGGGGTTCTGCACCCACCAAAACTTGTGTGGCTTTTTGTTTCTCTCTCTCCCTCTTCCGTTCTTGCTTTCGTTGAGAGCACTCAATCTTTTTGAATTTTGTTGAGAGTGATAGTACATACTATGTACGTACTATGCACATGCTATGCATAGTATATACTATGTATATAGTATGCACATACTATGCACAGTACATACTATTTAGTTAGTACTAATATTGCTCTAAATTGTATCATCAATTGGTAGAACTATTATTTAGATACATATATGTTATGTATTCTGTACTATTAGTGCTCCAAATAGTACTGTGTATATAATACTATATCGTGTTTGATTTCATTGAGAGTGATGTTACATTTTATACACATACTATGCATAGCACATACTGTTTTTGTAGTACTAATGTTATTATGAAAAGTACCTCCTCCTTAATTAGATTTGTTAGAATTAATAGTTAAATAAGTACATATTGTGTATTTAGTACTTGTGTGGTCTCGACGGTGACTCACATGTCATGGGGATCTTGAAGGAATGTCGATCGAGCCTCCACTCCAAGCTACTCCTTGTGAGAGCAATGGAAGGCATGAGGCGTTTGCATGTGTCACTCAAGCAGCTCCTAGATTGTTGCAATGTGTTTCCATGAGAGAAAGAGGGAAGGGGGAGAAGGGAGAAGAGAGGAGAGAAGGCAGGGAGAAGGAGAAGAAAAGAGGAGAGTGAAGGGGGATGGAGTGGCAAACACAAAGGCACTACAAAAACAAGAGAACACCCAAAGACACTCTTGGAAGAGAAGAGGGAGCTTGTATTCCAAACTTGTGCATACAATAATGAAGATCAAAGTCAACCATTTGGTCTTTTATACAAGTCTACTTTTAAAGGGAGGGCTAACCCTAATCTCTTTATACCACTCTCTCTTCTCATTCTTTTACTATCCTCTTGGGCCCATCTAGCTCCAAGACACAATCCTGGCTCTACGGACTTGCCACTATCCATCAAATCACATCACTTAACCAGCAATGGCATATTTTTAACCAATCTGTTAATATGCCCCCCTTCTGATCACGATCCAATCGTCTGGATCGTTCAATGTGGATGGTTGTTGGAGTGTTGTCCATGAAGATAATGCAAAGTAGTCTTTCATGTGCACTAGGCTAAATCTTCTTTTGGTCCATTGCAACAGAGGGATATAATGGCTCCTTGTTATGGAATGCTTGTTGGAAGTATGGATGAGTAATTCTTCTGGAACTAGCACCTCAGGGTTTGTGTGAGCCGAGTTGAGTACTTGTGATATCTAACTCACAAAGCGGGGATCCCTTTGTGCTTTTGACATGAACATGAACAGCTTTGATCTTTTATTGTCTTCCAAAGGGCCGTGTTTGATGAACTTTACAAGGTCAACTATCCCGCCACTCCAAAGTCTTGCAACTCATCCAGGATAAACACACACGGTTTATCCCAAGCATCATTGCTGATTTTGCCATGAAGCGCTCTGTATCAATGCCATTAATGTGTACAAATTTTGTATCCTCCTTTGATAAGAGGATGTCATAAGAGAAGCTAAAGACTGAACTAGTTGCAACTACAATACTTTGCAAGTTTAGTGCCAAGATATTCTCCTTCATCTATGCATACTCTTTCTCTAGAAGGAAGAAGGTGTTATGTAGGGCATCATGGCCACCTCACAACTCATACGATGCATTTTACATAGATTTTTCACCTTGGCACATAGCTTGCACTCATCCTTTGGGAGTTACAGACACTTTTGAATGGTGGCTATGTTCCATTCCTGATTCTTGGGTTTTGGGGTGGCGCAACTAGGGCTGGTTTGATTGGAGGTGAGGTGGTTGATGCTTTGTGGTGAGGAAGGTGACTCCTGTTGCAACCCCACGATAAGCTTTGGGCTTTCTCTTTGCTGGGGTATTCTACTTCTTGAGGGCATCAATTTTACCCTGCTGATTTTCCTCAACCTGCTTCCATTCCTTCGCCTCTTCCCTGTAATGGAGGTTGGCTAGCTTCATTTTCTCCCAAGTAGGGTCATAGTTGGTCTACAACACAATGATCTACTCATTGTAAACCTCCAATTTGAGGCATTGTGTAGTGGAGCTCTAAGCTAAATCGACCACAAAGGCCAGTGCATCAAGCTTACACTACTCTATTACATGCTCCTTGCCGGAATGGCGAGGCACATCCAACTTGGTTGTTGAGGCCTGTGTGCAATTGTCCACATGTTTGCCAAGGTGTTGTCTTTGCTTGGGGTGATGTTTCCATCTGACGATTACAGAGCTGGTGCCTATTGCAAGGACAATCTACTGGGCCAGCATGTCGCAAGCTTATTAACATTCTTTGTTTTATAGGCTCCTTTCTAGAACAACAAGGCACATCCAACTTGGTGCTAAGGCTTGTACAGTTGTCTATGTGTCTGCCAAGGTGGTGACTTCACGCAAGGTGATCCATCCATGATTGCGAAGTGGGTGCCTACTATGGAGACAATTTATTAGGCTAGCATGGCGCAATGGCTGCCTGCATCACCTTGGTCATGATCATTGTGGGGCATTGCCCATGTCTTGTAGTTGGAAGCAACATGTCAGTCCTCTCATTGATGTGCTATTGCCAAGTCACCATTAGCTCATTGTTCATGACTGTGGGGGTTAAAGGTCACTGTGCCTTTACCCCGGTTATGTACAATACTCAAACACATATATAAATGAATGAAAAAGAAGATTAGGGTGGTTCTGCACCCACCAAAAACTTGTCTCACTCTCTGTTTCTCTCTCTCCCTCTTCCGTTCTTGCTTCCGTTGAGAGCACTCTCAACTAGTATCAGAGCCCGGGTGATCTAGCTGAGCGTGCGTGAATGCTTGAAGCTCAGCAACTCTGTGGGAGGAAGGAGAACCTCTATGGGAAGCTTTGTGGGTGACTTTACTTGCATCCGAGTGTGCAGAGACCTTGGACGAACCTTTGGAAAAGTCACTTTGGTTTTGCGAAGTGGTTTTGAGAGCCTGTTAAGTGTTTTCAAAGAAAAAGTCGTTTTTTGAGCTTTTCCCTGTTCCATTCGATGACAGATATTTCGTATTGACTTATAGAGGCAACTATTGCTTGCTTTTGGTATCCACTTCACTTCAAGAGCTTGGAAACACCTTCATTCTTGAATCTGGGATCATTTCATTGGATTTCTGACTCACTGTGTCAGTTTCTACGTTTTTCTGCCCGAGTGTTGGAACTCAAGTTTGGAGCAACCATTTGTAGATCTGTCAGTTCCGATGGACTCAGGAGGTCCTAAAACTTCTATGTTGCTCATGATTTGTACTTCAGTGGAGTTTACAAACAACTTTGATTCCCAAAACGTTTTTCAATCCGTGTGTTGGACCCAGTGATTGAGACCACGGTTTCCAAAACCGTCTATCCCATTGCATTCTGGACGCCCAAAAACCCCTACCTATTAATTCTTACGCAATTTGGTGGAGGATTTTTAAAGTTATAGATCTCTATGTATTTGATTTTGTCTCTCTGTTATGCATTTTTCATTCTAAGGTTTTGAAACCTTAGATTTATGCCACATGGCAGTGGATAAGTGTTGACTCCGATTTCTCACTCATCGGTTCGAAAGAGAGATATTTGCAGGTTTTCTTGCTGAGTCCGATTATGCAATGGTGCCCATGTTTTGAGGCATCTCAAGTTATATTTTCAGTAGCGGTCATTACCATAGGACCATGATTTTTTGAGCATACCTTATGCAGATCACTCTGGTTGCAGTTTGAGCAGTGTGTGCTCATTTGTGGTGTGCATTTGGTTGCAATGGATGATTTATAGGCCATTTGGGTGCATTGCGGTCCTTATTGGATGCGTTAATAGGCCCAAATTGCCTTGTGGGATGCTATTTTTATGGACGCTTTGCACATGGATGCTATTTTATGCTGAGGGACAGCTTTGACACATTGCACATGATGCACTGATAGTGCTATGTTCTCTTGGATAAGACCTTATTAATGCATATGCCAGTGGACGGTGTTTATACTTGAGTCATTTGGCACTTATTGGCATTTTGGATTGCCATTGCAATTGGCATTTTCTTTTGGGCCAGATTTGCTCATATGGATGCATAGTATATGCACATGAGTCAGATGCTTTGAGACATTAGTTTCGGTGATATTTCACTCTATTATGGCATACAAATTTGGGTGCACCTGGTATTTGGTGTGATTCTCTCTTGTATGCACTAGCATTTGGGATTTTGTTTTATTTGCATTATGGCATCCTCTTCCATGTCTGAAAAGGAGTTTTTCAACATTAAAAGTTTGATGGGACAAACTTTTCTTTGTGGAAAGAACAGATAAGGGATGTGCTTATTCAAAAGAAGTAGATTAAACCCTTGGCAGGGATTGAAGCTAAGCCTGCAAATATGTCTGAGGATGATTGGAATGAGTTGGATGCATTAGCAAAGTCTACTATTAAACTTCATCTTGCAGAGTCAGTTTATTTCATAGTAGTAAATGAGCAGACTACGGAAGATTTGTGGAAGAAACTATGTGCCACTTATGAAAAGGTAACTGCCTCTAATAAAGTTTACCTCATGAAGAGGTTGTTTGAGCTGCAGATGAAGGAAGGGGTCTCCATTGCTTCTCACTTGAATGAATTCAATACTATTTTCAGCCAGCTTCATGCTCAGAAGATGAATTTTGATGCAGAGACTAAGGCAATATTTCTCTTATGTTCATTGCCATCCTCATGGGATACCTTTCGTACAGCTGTCAGTAACTCTACACCTGGTGGAGTACTGAAATTTGATGATGTTGTGGGTAGCTTGTTGGCCGAGGAGATTAGACAGAAGTCTATGGACGGCAACAAGCAAGATGCAGCCTTAAATGTGCAAAGGGGCAAATCACAGTTCAGGGGGAAGTCCCAAGAAAGAGGGAAGTCTCGTAGCAAATCTAGGGCATGGAACATTGAGTGTTACCATTGTGGCAAGAAGGGCCATATGAAAAAGGATTGCTACAAGCTGAAAAGAGAGCAAAAGGATAAGAAAAAGAATGCAAATTGGGGTGCAAATCAAAAGGAAGAGAGTCCAAGGGAGGACAAAGGAAAAGTGAAGATCGAGGAGATCAATGCAGTCACACATGATAGTGACAATGACGTTCTCTTCATGTCTAGTTTATCTGCAGAAATGCTTACTACTTCAGATGATGCATATTCCCAAGATTGGATTTTGGATTCTGGTGCTTCATGTTACTCCCCATAGGGAATGGTTCTCCACTTATGACAGTGGAATGACAGGTTGTGTGCATCTTGGAAATGACTATGCATGTGACATAGTGGGAGTAGGTGACATGAAGTTTTCTTTTGCAAATGGGTCTGCATTTATTTTAAAACATGTGACATGTGCCTAAGTTGACCAAGAGTCTTATTTCAATGGGTCAGCTAGATGATGTTGGTTTTCACACCACTTTTGGCTTTCAGAGTTGGAAAATTCAAAAGGGCTCTATGCTTTTGGCCAGGGGTGCCAAGTGTGGGACTTTGTATCCCTTACATGTATCAGGGGTATTTGATCATGTTGTTGCAATAACCGAGCAGCCAAGCACTTCTTTGTGGCATTGCAGGTTGGGGCACATGAGCTAGAATGGAATGAGAATCTTATGCCGTTTGGGTTATGTACCGCATTTGAGTTTCTCTGATTTTGAATTTTGTGAGCATTGTCTCTATGGGAAGCAGACTAAATCAGCCCATAAAAGAAGGGGAAAGAAAGAGTTTGAAAAGCTTGATTTGGTGCATTCAGACTTCTGTGGTCCCATGCCTAGATGGTCATTAAGCGGGGCTGAATACTATGTGACATTCATTGATGATGCAACTAGGAAAATGTGGGCTTATGCTATAGCTCAGAAGAGTGATGTGTTCCAGGTATTTCAGAAATGGCTGGCCTTGGTTGAGAATCAGTCAGGTAGAACGCTTAAATGCCTACGGACTGATAATGGTGGAGAGTATCTCTCTCATGACTTTCAGCATTTCTGTGATACACGTGGGATTAAGAGGGAGCTCACATCCCCTCGTACTCTAGAGCAAAATCGAGTTGCAGAAAAGATGAACGGTACCATTCAAGAAAGGTTGCAATGCATGCTTTCCAATGCAAGTCTTTCTGGTGGTTTTTGGGCTGAGGAATAGATCACCTAGTAAGAATTTGGATGGTGGTATTCCTAAAGAGGCATGGACTGGCAAGAAGCCCTCTTACTCTCATTTGTGTATATTTGTGTGTGAGGCATATGCACATGTGCCAAAAGAGCTTCGAAGGAAGCTAGATCCTAAGTCTAGGAAATGCATCTTTCTGGGTTATGGTGAAAGTGGAGAGATGGGCTATCGTCTCTGGGATCCAGAAGCAAAGAAGATCATACGCAGCCATGATGTAGTCTTCAATGAGAAAAAGATGCATAACGCACCCATGAGGGATGTGTAAATAAGGAGAATCACTTTCCAGGATGTGAATGCACCCACATATGTTGATAGACAACAAGCTGTCCATGCAGCAAATGTGCAAGAAATGGTACCACCAAATACTGTGGGGGTTAAAGGTCACTGTGCCTTAACCCCGGTTATGTACAATACTCAAACACATATATAAATGAATGAAAAAGAAGATTAGGGTGGTTCTGCACCCACCAAACTTGTGTGGCTCTCTGTCTCTCTCTCTCCTTCTTCCGTTCTTGCTTTCGTTGAGAGCACTCTCAACTGGTATCAGAGCCCGGGTGATCTAGCTGAGCGTGCGTGAATGCTTGAAGCTCAGCAGCTCTGTGGGAGGAAGGAGAAGCTCTGTGGGAAGCTTTGTGGGTGACTTTACTTGCATCCGAGTGTGCAGAGACCTTGGAGGAACCTTTGGAAAAGTCACTTTGGCTTTGCGAAGTGGTTTTGAGAGCCTGTTAAGTGGTTTCAAAGAAAAAGTCGTTTTTTAAGCTTTTCCCTGTTCCGTTCGATGACAGAGACTCCATATTGACTTGTAGAGGCAACTATTGCTTGCTTTTGGTGTCCACATTACTTCAAGAGCTTGGAAACACCTTCATTCTTGAATCTGGGATTATTTCATTGGATTTCTGACTCATTGTCTCAGTTTCTGCGTTTTTTGCCCGGGTATTGGAACTCAAGTTTGGAGCAACCATTTGCAGATCTGTCAGTTCTGGTGGACTCAGGAGTCCTAAAACTTCTATGTTACTCATCATTCGCACTCCGGTGGACTTTACAGATAGCTCTGTTTCCAAAAACGTTTTTCAGTCCGTGTGTTGGACCCAGTGATTGAGACCACGGTTTCCAAAACCGTCTATCCCATTGCGTTTCGGACGCCCAAAAACCCCTACCTATCAGTTCTTGCATGATTCGGTGGAGGATTTTCAGAGTTATAAATATCTGTGTATTCGATTTCGTCTCTCTGTTATGCATTTTTCATACTAAGGTTTTGAAACCTTAGATTTATGCCACATGGCAATGGATAAGTATTGACTCCCATTTCTCACTCATCGGTTGGGATTTTGGAGTTCTGACAGAAGAGAGATATTTGCAGATTTTCTTGCTGAGTCCGATTATGCAATGGCGCCCATGTTTTGAAGCATCTCAGGTTCTATTTTCAGTAGCGCTCATTACCGTGGGACTATGATTTCTTGAGCATACCTTATGCAGATAACTCTGGTTGCAGTTTGAGTAGTTTGAGTAGTGTGCACTCATTCGTGGTATGCATTGGGTTGCAATGGATGATTTATAGGCCATTTGGATGCATTGCGGTCCTTGTTGGATGCGCTGATACAACTAAATTGCCTTGTGGGATGCTATTTTTTATGGACGCTTTGCACATGGATGCTATTTTATGCTGAGGGACAGCTTTGAAACATTGCAGGTGATGCACTGATAGTGCTATGCTCTCTTAGATGAGATATTATTGATGCACATGCCAGTGGATAGTGTTTATGCTTGAGTCATTTGGCACTTATTGGCATTTTCTTTTGGGCCAAATTTGCTCATATGAATGCATAGTATATGCACATGAGTCAGATGCATCTTTTGATGCTTTGAGCTTTGAATTTTGGTGATATTTCACTCTATTGTGGCATACACATTTGGGTGCACCTGGTATTTAGTGTGATTCTCTCTTGCAGGCACTAGCATTTGGGATTTTGTTTCATTTGTATCATGGCATCCTCTTCCATGTCTGAAAAGGAGTTTTTCAGCATTAAAAAGTTTGATGGGACAAACTTTTCTTTGTGGAAAGAACAAATAAGAGATGTGCTTATTCAAAGGAAGCAGATTAAACCCTTGGTAGGTATTGAAGCTAAGCCTGCGGATATGTTTGAGGATGATTGGAATGAGTTGGATGCATTAGCGAAGTCTACTATTAGACTTCATCTTGCAGAGTCAGTTTATTTCACAGTAGTAAATGAGCAGACTACGGAAGATTTGTGGAAGAAACTGTGTGCCACTTATGAGAAGGCAACTGCCTCTAATAAAGTTTACCTCATGAAGAGGTTGTTTGAGCTGTAGATGAAGGAAGGGGTCTCCATTGCTTCTCATTTGAATGAATTCAATATTATTTTCAGCCAGCTTCAAGCTCAGAAAATGAATTTTGATGCAGAGACTAAGGCAATATTTCTCTTATGTTCGTTGCCATCCTCATGGGATACCTTCCGTACAGCTATCAGTAACTCTGCACCTGGTGGAGTACTGAAATTTGATGATGTTGTGGGTAGCTTCTTGGCCGAGAAGATTAGACGGAAGTCTATGGATGGCAACAAGCAGGATGCAGCCTTAAATGTGCAAAGGGGCAGATCACAGTTCAGGGGGAAGTCCCAAGAAAGAGGGAAGTCTCGTAGCAAATCCAAGGCACGGAACATTGAGTGTTACCATTATGGCAAGAAGGGCCATATGAAAAAGGATTGCTACAAGCTGAAAAGAGAGCAAAAGGATAAGAAAAAGAATGCAAATTGGGGTGCAAATCAAAAGGAAGAGAGTCCAGGGGAGGACAAAGGATAAGGGAAGATCGAGGAGATCAATGCAGTCACACGTGATAGTGACAATGATGTTCTCTTCATGTCTAGTTTATCTGCAGAGTTGCTTACCACTTCAGATGATGCATATTCCCAGGATTGGATTTTGGATTCTGGTGCTTCATTCCATGTTACTCCCCATAGGGAATGGTTCTCCACTTATGACAGTGGAAAGACAGGTTGTGTGCATCTTGGAAATGACTATGCATGTGACATAGTGGGAGCAGGTGACATAAAGTTTTCCTTTGCAAATGGGTCTGCATTTGTTTTGAAACATGTGAGACATGTGCCTAAGCTGACCAGAGTCTTATTTCAGTAGGTCAGCTAGATGATGCTGGTTTTCACACCACTTTTGGCTTTCAAAGTTGGAAAATTCAAAAGGGCTCTATGCTTTTGGCCAGAGGTGCCAAGTGTGGGACTTTGTATCCCTTACATGTATCAGGGGTATTTGATCATGTTGTTGCAATAACTGAGCAGCCAAGCACTTCTTTGTGGCATTGCAGGTTGGGGCACATGAGCCAGAATGGAATGAAACTCTTATGCTGTTTGGGTTATGTACCGCATTTGAGTTTCTCTGATTTTGAATTTTGTGAGCATTGTCTCTATGGGAAGCAAACTATATCAGCCCATAAAAGAAGGGAAAAGAAAGAGTTTGAAATGCTTGATTTGGTACATTCAGACGTATGTGGTCCCATGCCTACATGGTCATTAGGCGGGGCTGAATACTATGTGATATTCATTGATGATGCAACTAGGAAAGTGTGGGCTTATGCTATAGCCCGGAAGAGTGATGTGTTCCAGGTATTTCAGAAATGGCTGGCCTTGGTTGAGAATCACAGTCAAGTAGAACGCTTAAATGCCTACGGTCTGACAATGGTGGAGAGTATCTCTCTCATGACTTTCAGCATTTCTGTGATACACGTGGGATTAAGAGGGAGCTCACATCCCCTCGTACTCCAGAGCAAAATCCAGTTGCAGAAAAGATGAATCGTACCATTCAAGAAAGGTTGCAATGCATGCTTTCCAATGCAAGTCTTTCTGGTGGTTTTTGGGCTGAGGCAATGAAGACTGCAGTGCATGTGATCAATAGATCACCTAGTAAGAGTTTGGATGGTGGTATTCCTGAAGAGGCATGGAGTGGCAAGAAGCCCCCTTACTCTCATTTGCATATATTTGGGTGTGAGGCATATGCACATGTGCCAAAAGAGCTTCGAAAGAAGCTAGATCCTAAGTCTAGGAAATGCATCTTTCTGGGTTATGGTGAAAGTGGAGAGATGGGCTATCATCTCTGGGATCCAGAAACAAAGAAGATCATACGCAGCCATGATGCGGTCTTCAATGAGAAGAAGATGCATAAGGCACCCATGAGGGATGTGGAAATGAGGAGAATCACTTTCCAGGATGTGAATCCACCTGCATATGTTGATAGACAGCAAGCTGTCCATGCACCAAATGTGCAAGAAATGGTACCACCAAGTACTCCCATAGGTATACAATCAAGGGTAGATGATGGATCATCTATTGGTGGAAATGATGAGCCAAATGTGGCTGATATGCAAATGGGACAGCAAGCTGAAATGCCCTTGAGAAGATCATCTAGAGTGTCTAGACCGCCTGATAGGTTTGTTCCAGGGGTAGACTATGTGATGCTTACTGATTGCGGGGAGCCTTCTTGCTACAGAGAGGCTATGATGCATGAGGATAAACGCAAGTGGGAGTATGCTATATGCAATCAGAGATGAGTTCACTTATGAAGAATAAGACTTGGGACTTGGTTTCTTTGCCACATGGAAAGAAAGCATTGCCATGTAAATGGGTCTACAAAATGAAGGTCACAGGTGATGATGCGCCTAGGTACAAGGCCCATTTGGTTGCTGAAGGGTTCAAGCAAGAGAAGGGTGTCGACTTTGATGAGATATTCTCTCCGGTTGTGAAAATGACCACACTTAGATGCATGCTTAGACTAGTGGCAACAGAGGATATGGAACTTATGTAGATGGATGTCAAGACAGCTTTCTTGCATGGGGATTTGCATGAGGAAATTTACATGGTGCAGCCGGAAGGCTTTGAAGAAAAGGGCAAAGAGCATTTAGTTTGCAAGCTGAAAAAGAGTCTCTATGGTCTTAAGCAAGCACCTAGAGAATGGTATCAGAAGTTTGATGCTTTCATTTGGTCCTAAGGTTTTAGAAGGAGTGAAATTGATCACTGCCTCTACACTAAAAGGGCTAAGGATAGTAGCCTGATAATCCTGGCACTATATGTGGATGATATGCTATTGGCTAGCAAGAATACTTATGAGCTAGATGCCTTAAAGGCCAAGTTGCATGAGGCCTTTGATATGAAGGATTTGGGACTTGCAGGTCATATTCTTGGTATGCGCATCACGCGTGATCGAAGTAGGAAACTCCTTTGGCTTTCACAAAAAGAGTATGTTACAAAAGTATTACAGCGTTTCAATATGGAGGGGGGGAAGGTAGTGAGTACTCCATTGCCTCCATATGTGAAACTGAGTCATACAGATAGTCCCAAATCAGATGAGGAAAGGGCCATGATGGCCAAGGTTCCTTATGCATCAGCAGTTGGGAGTCTTATGTATGCTATGATAGCTACTAGACCAGACATTGCATTTGTAGTGGGAGTTGTTAGCCGATATATGGCTAATTTAGGAAAGAGGCATTGGGAGGCAGTTAAGTGCATCATGAGGTACATGAAGGGTACCAAGGAGATGTGCATTTGCTTTGGTAGAGGAGACATGCGTGTACTTGGGTACATAGATTCAGACTATGCAAGGCATGTGGATTGTAGGAGATCCACTTCTGGTTATGTGTTCACCTTTGAAGGTGGTGCAGTGTCGTGGATGTCTCGTGCACATAAGTGCATTGCTTTGTCTACCACAGAGGCTGAGTATGTTGCAGCCACAGAGGGTTGCAAGGAGGCTATATGGCTTGATCGGCTAGTGGGAGATTTGGGGATTCATACAAGTGTACCGACATTGCATAGTGATTCCATGAGTGCTATTAAGATAGCACGGAATCCGGTCTTTCATGCAAAGACTAAACACATTGAGGTCAGGTACCATTTCATCAGGGAGGTACTTGAGGACAAGCACATAGAGCTTGTCAAGGTTCATACAGATGATAACCCTGCAGATATGCTGACAAAGAGTCTACCTAGTCAGTGGTTTGAGTATTGTTGTGTATTGATGGGCATTGGATAGTATGCTCACTGGTTGTTCTCCCTTAAAGGCACATTGTTCTTTAAGTGGGAGGTTGTGGGGGTTAAAGGTCACTGTGCCTTAATCCTGGTTATGTACAATACTCAAACACATATATAAATGAATGAAAAAGAAGATTAGGGTGGTTCTGCACCCACCAAACTTGTGTGGCTCTCTGTCTCTCTCTCTCCTTCTTCCGTTCTTGCTTCCGTTGAGAGCACTCTCAAACACTCCCACAGGTATACAATCAAGGGTAGATGATGGATCATCTATTGGTGGCAATGATGAGCCAAATGTGGCCGATATGCAGGTGGGACAGCAAGCTGCAATGCCCTTGAGAAGATCATCTAGAGTATCTAGACCGCCTGGTAGGCTTGTTCGAGGGGTAGACTATGTGATGCTTATTGATTGTGGGGAGCCTTCTTGCTACAGAGAGGCTATGATGCGTGAGGATCAATGCAAGTGGGAGTATGCTATGCAATCAAAGATGAGTTCACTTATGAAGAATAAGACTTGGGACTTGGTTTCTTTGCCACATGGAATGAAAGCATTGCCATGTAAATGGGTCTACAAAATGAAGGTCATAGGTGATGATGTGCCTAGGTACAAGGCCCGTCTGGTCGCTAAAGTATTCAAGCAAGAGAAGGGTGTGGACTTTGATGAGATATTCTCTCCGGTTGTGAAGATGACCACACATAGATGCATGCTTGGACTAGTGGCATCAGAGGATATGGAGCTTATGTAGATGGATGTTAAGACATCTTTCTTGCATGGGGATTTGCATGAGGAAATTTACATGGTGCAGCCGGAAGGCTTTGAAGAAAAGGGCAAAGAGCATTTAGTTTGCAAGCTGAAGAAGAGTCTCTATGGTCTTAAGTAAGGGCCTAGAGAATGGTATCAGAAGTTTGATGCTTTCATTCGGTCCCAGGGTTTTAGAAGGAGTGAAATTGATCACTTCCTCTACACTAAAAGAGCTAAGGATAATAGCCTGATAATCTTGGCTCTATATGTGGATGATATGCTATTGGCTAGCAAGAATACTTATGAGCTAGATGCATTAAAGGCCAAGTTGCATGAGGCCTTTGATATGAAGGATTTGGGATTTGCAAGTCATATTCTTGGTATGCGCATCACGCGTGATTGGAGTAGGAAACTTCTTTGGCTTTCACAAAAAGAGTATGTTACAAAAGTATTGCAGCGTTTCAATATGGAGGGGGGGAAGGGCCTCCATATGTGAAACTGAGTCATACAGATAGTCCCAAATCAGATGAGGAAAGGGCCATGATGGCCAAGGTTCCTTATGCATCAGCAGTTGGGAGTCTTCTGTATGCTATGATAGCTATTAGACCAGACATTGCATTTGTAGTGGGAGTTGTTAGCCGGTATATGGCTAATCCAGGAAAGAGGCATTGGGAGGCAGTTAAGTGCATCATGAGGTACATGAAGGGTACCAAGGAGATGTGCATCTGCTTTGGTAGAGGAGACATGCGCGTACTTGGGTACACAGATTCAGACTATGTAGGGCATGTGGATAGTAAGAGATCCACTTCTGGTTATGTGTTCACCTTTGAAGGTGGTGCAGTGTCATGGATGTCTCACGCACAGAAGTGCGTTGCTTTGTCTACCACAGAGGCTGAGTATGTTGCAGCCACAGAGGGTTGCAAGGAGGCTATATGGCTTGATCAGCTAATGGGAGATTTGGGGATTCATACAAGTGTACCGACATTGCATAATGATTCCATGAGTGCCATTCAGCCAGCACGGAATCCGGTCTTTCATGCAAAGACCAAACACATTGGGGTCAGGTACCATTTCATCAGGGAGGTACTTGAGGACAAGCGCATAGAGCTTGTCAAGGTTCATATAGATGATAACCCTGCAGATATGCTGACGAAGAGTCTACCTAGTCAACGGTTTGAGTATTGTCGTGCATTAATAGGCATTGGATAGTATGCTCACTAGTTGTTCTCTCTTAAAGGCACATTGTCCTTTAAGTGGGAGGTTGTGGGGGTTAAAGGTCACTGTGCCTTTACCCCGATTATGTACAATACTCAAATATATAAATGAATTGCTTCCGTTGAGAGCACTCTCACATGGCATCAGCAAGTGCTTTGAGTCCACCGAGATTCATTGGGATAGCCTCTTCATCCAAGCTACTGAGGATTTGCACTTATGCCTCCACTAGAGAAACCTTTCTCTAGGCTACCACCTACCAATGTTTCGAGATGTCTAGGTGCTGTATGCTGAGTTGCTTGGAGGGTGGCCACTTCCCCTTGTAGCTTTAAGATACATTGCTTTAATTTAGCGTACTTCTTGATGATGGATCATCGACTATGTCATGTAGTCGGTTGCATAAGACCCTGTTATCTTACCAAAGAACCATCATCTTGTTATGTCAGAGGTAGTGCACCATCTATAAGTTTAACAGAGCTGGTAATTATGCAGGGAGGCTCAGGGGTTGGCCATTGACCTGTTGGTTGCATGCTACAATGATAGCCAACTTGGAATTGGCCTCCTCTGACTCAAAACACTAGTGCTTGGAAGTGGTAGACTCTGTCAAGGTCATCAATAGCCATTGGTGCTTCAATATATTTAATAGGAAGGAGACAAGAGACTATCATCAGATTGACAAAGCAATAGGTGAGGGACGTGTGGTGCTAGCAAATGGGATATTGAGGGTGAGGAAATCGATAGAGACTTCGATGGAGGGAACTTTTGCCAGCACCTCTATGCTTGGCAAGGCCACCAATGACTAGGGTGCGGGCAAGGGTACCAGAACCAAAGGGGAGATGGCATCCAAGTGGCTAGGAACATCAAACGGAGCCACTAAAGAGCATGTCGTGACATGAGGAGCCATAAATCTAAGTATGCCATGTGAGCAAGTAAGAGAGGATCTAAACCCTCTAAGAGAAGGTGGTGTCATCTAAGAGAAGGTCCCCAAGCGCATAGTGTTTAGAGTCCTTCGAATCAATGTCTCCAAGCTTTCCACCTCCACTGTTTTTGTGCGTTGTTGTTTCTTCTTGAGCTTGTTGGACATCTACCAAGTCTATTGTCCCATTGGGTTGGTAGTTGCCACACCACCAACAGACTTCTACAAGGGCACACTACCAATTGCATAATTTGGGCCTGCTACTGTGCACCTTGTTGGTAAGGAAAGAGAAAGGAGCCCAAGCGGGAGTGTACATACCATTGCCTGTGTCTTGCTTGGAGTTGACCTCCTTGCAAATCTTGTCAAGGTAGAGATGCAACCATGCCAGCTTGCTAGATATACCCAGCTACTAGTGCCGATATGTTGACTTCTTGGAGCCCTTGGATTTTCTCGTGGTGCTAAACATCATCTTCATCTCATCAAGGAGAGTTGGTGACACCTTATTATGCCGATCCATAGGTAAGAACAACTATGGATTTCACCAAGCTATTGGAGATGGTTCATTCGAGTTGTTAGCAATTCTTCAAGGCTAAGTCATTCGACAGTTGTGCTACATAGACTTGCTACCATGTATTCCATGGGAACCACTGCTTCCACCCCATAAACCATTTTGAGGTGGTGCGACCTAAGGGAACCTTTTAGGCCATTCGATATGCCCATAGGGTAGAATAAAGCATCTAATCTACCCATTCACTTGGGCATAATATACCGTGGACATCTTGTGAACAATTATGTGACACTTAGTCATTTTGGACATGACTTCCTTTATGAAATGACCCCCTTGGTCACTTATGATCTCTACTAGGCACCCAAAACAAGTCATGATCTATTTATAAACAAAAATTTGCATTGAGGCCGCTGAATTATTAGGCACATAATTTGAACCCACTTAGTGTAGTAGTCGGTAGCCATGACACAAACCTATTACTATATGGGTGGGCTATTGGTTTGAATGGACCAATGAAGTCCAACCCCCATTTTTGGAAGGGTTTGAGTGGCAATATTGGAGTGTGAGGCATGTGATTCTTGATGTTGGGTTGGGCCAACTTTTGGCACATGTCACACTATTAGGCAAATGCCATTGCATCTCCAAGGACTGTGGGCCACTACAAGCTAGTCTAAAGAATCTTCTAGTGCTGATTGTATTGCCGATGAAGTGTCCTCCAGCTATTCCCTAGTGGGCTTCATGCAAGACTATAGATTTCTCATGCAAGGCCACACATAAGTGGAGAACTTTTTTAGGTCCCAGCTAGTACAACTTGTCTAAAGTTATCCAAAAAGAGCAAGTTGCTTGCCCTTGTCTCAAGACAGGTGCCGATTGGGGATGCCAGTATCGATGAATTGGTACCAACATGTCATCATACCACGTGGGTACGAAGGCCAAAGTGCTATCTAGCATGGGATCATCCCATCTTCATTTTACTGCTATGTCTGTAGCACATGCTACTATTGCTGCCACGAACAAGCTAGCATCAGGAAAGTCATCCATGATGTGGTTGGGCAATTCTCCTATCTCCAGCTGGGATAGATAATTGACAATTGCATGAGAGGAACCTAGAGTATGCACAATAGAGAAGTCACATCCTTGTAATAACAACATCCAACACACAAGCTTACTTGCTATGATTAGCTTGTTAACAAGGTATTGAAGCACCAAGTGAACCACATGGAAAGTGAAGTAATTTTTAAGAAGGTAATGCCAAAACTTGCTGATGACATAGATCAGCCAAGGGCCTCTTTCTCTGTTGTATAGTAGTTCTTCTTAGGTTGGAGATAAAGGTCAATTGGCATAGTAAATCAGGTGATACTAACCCTTTTGCTTCTACTACATGAGTATTGCACCGATTGCAATTTCATAGGTGTTGACAGAAATGTGAAATGGGAGGCTCCAATCTGGTGGTTGAACAATGGGAGCTTTGAGAAAGCAAAATGCATGGTCACAGTTGGTGGTCCACTTTAGTGGTTTGGTGTTGAGGACTTCATTGAGCAGCATACTTACATCCGCAAGATATTGAAGCATTTGGCTATGCCACAAGACCTAGCCCAAAAATTGAGATTATTGTTTACTTGTTGAGGGTCATGGAGCTTTGCATACTTGCTCAACCTTGGTGCGTTGAAGAGCAATTATATTCTTTGAAATGATATGCCCACGTAGCGTACCCTGCTGATCACAAAGGTAGAATTGGCTAGATTAAGTGAAAATCAAACTTCCAACACTTAGTAAGGCACAACTTGAGGTGAGTTATGTTCTCATCTTGACTGCCAAAGACACTGAAATTATCAAGGAACATGCACATGAAGGTTGTTACTCCTCAAAAATCTCCTAGACCAGGTGCTCAAGTGCAACGGGCACATTTTTGAGGCTGAATGTCATAACACTTGATTCAAACACACCCCACTTGGTAATGAATATCATTTTCTCTTGGTAATCTTCCACCATGTGAACCTAGTTGTAGTCACTAAAACTATCGAGGAGTGAATACATCTCATGTTTGGCCACAACATCTAGCATGGAATCCTTGAATGGTAAGGGAAATGAATCCATGAGTGACTATTGTGGAGTTTAGATGACGATAATCAACACACACCTGCGATTTGTTAATTTTCTTTGAGATTATAATAATGGGTGAAATCCAAGTGGCATGATCAATTTAATAAATAAACCCCACATGTAGCAACTTGTAAAGCTCTTGATCTTCTTGGCATAGTTGGGGTTCATCCAATACCATTGCCCACTGTTAATAGTTCGTATCCTCCTTATTTACAAAACGGTATTGATAGAACTATGGGGCAATCGACTTCATGTTGGTGTAGCTCCACACAAAAACATCAATGTAGGGGAACTCCAGAGATTATGTAGGTCGGATTGACATGCCAATGCATAGGGGAACTCTAGAAATTTTGTATGTCAGATTGACATGCCGATGTGACAGTCGGGAGCTAATGCAGATGACCTTGGGGTCAAATACAATTCCAAGGTTGAGGTCTATGAGGTCATTCTCCTTAGCACATCACGAATGTTGATGCTCACATTCAAACGATTCTTCTACTTGATGAGCTCAATAATTCCTGGGTGGTCATCTTAATTGACATCATATCGAACACCAGGGTCATTTTTGTCATCTACCCCAATGCTTAGAGGCATCATTTGCCAGGGGGATTGGTACTTGTCTAGATGGACACCACATCCAATTCAAATAAGGTGACAAGGGTCGGGTTGTTCCTCAGGTTGTGAACCAGTTGCTTTGCCATGATGAATAGCTTAACCTTCTTCTTTCTCTTTTGGATGGTGATCTCATTGGAATGCTAGTCCTGCTTAACTTGCACTACTACAGCCAAGGCCTACCCAATAACATGGGTTTGGGTAGGTATCATTGATATCCTCCATTTGTAGCACAACAATGGCTATTACAATATGAGGTTTGCAATTGTAAGAGGCACCACAGAGAAGGCCCATGTACCAACTACTGGTCTACCATTCTAACCACAAACAAGGCCAGCTCCCAATTGGAGGATCCAAGCCATTGATACATAGAATTAGACATTATGTTGACACCGGAACCACCACAAAGCAAAACACCCAAAATTACTTGGCCCTAAATGGTTGTTGTGATTACTATAGGCCCTTCAAGCCCATCTAGGTGTAGCATGAGATGAGCAGGGCAAACTTGTAGATTGACACCTGTGGGACATGCATCACAAATTGTGGGAACTTTTCTAACCATGGGATCATCCTTTGGGATTGGTGCAACTCACATGGAGTGAGAATTTATTTGCATAGTTGCTGGTAGAGGGAAGGCACAAGGTTTAGTGGTTTCTTATCCAACATGATGATGCTAAGATCCCTCAACGTATCCCAAATATCTTCATCGACACCTCCTCACCATTGATATTTACCACCATAGGCTATGGCATACTAACCCACCCTGGGAGGAGTCCCTACTGATCTTCAAGTAGTGTCTTTGCATCATTTGTAGGCATACCTAGAACCGGGCCAACAAGGGGTTGTACTTCTTTGACCAATTGCGACATCGTAATGCAAACTTCTTCTTGAACTTGCCTATTATAAGGTGATTCTGATTTCTAGATGGGACACCCTTCCAGCAATATAGGACTTGGTGGGATGTTCATCACCCTTGTCACAACACTGACATCGGCAACATCATTGGCACTTTGATTTGGTGTCTAGACAAGAACCTCGATATACATGGCATTCTTTTGAGGGGAGGTTGGAGGTGTTGTCGCTCCTTGCATGTGAACTTGCTCCTTGCCGACCTGGTGGCATTTAAATAGCTCTGGTCTTACAACGATCGGGAGCATTGTAGTAAAGGCATACAATATAAAGCGCAGTATAACGTTTGTAGCCCATTGGAGAGGGTGGTAGGGATGGACATCCATTGGAGAAGTGGGCACGAGACATAGTCGCAACTGCTAGGGTCTGAACGGAGGTATCCACCGGTAGTGGCAGCCTATGTGCATTATAGTGACATGTGCTAGTCATATGAGTGGCGGTTTGGCAAATAGCTCATGAAGGGTGGCTAAGGCTGCATTCTTCTGGGCCATACCCATTGTTTAGTCATTTGGAACACCAAACTATTGGTCAAAGGCTTGACAATGCGGTAGTGCCATCTTCAAAGAAACGTGAGCTAGCCATGACTCTTTTTAGATAAGTGTGTCAATCTTCATTGTGGCTTGCTCCTTGCCGTAGCATTGCCTAGTGTGATCTTCTAAACCACTCGACTCAAACTCAAAAGCTAAGGATGCATGAGTTAGAAGAACATTGCTAGATTTTCTACGTGGAGCATGGCGAATAAACATTTGTTCCACTCGCGGGAGTTGTCTACAATATTTTCAAATGTAAGCTGCACGATGTCTGCAGAAGCCATAGCTTGACATAGTTTTTTATTAAGGCCATGAACAAGTAAGAGTTTAAGAGTTTGATTAGGGAACTTTTAGAAATGGGTAGTCTATTCTGGAGTGAGCAGAATTTGGCCATGTACTCATCGAATGACATATCTTTTTGGTCCATTCATCCTAGTTTGCCAAGGACATGGACTATGGTCTTTTCATCACAATACTAAAGTAGGAAAGCATCTTGGAGGTTTTGGAACATTAAGAAGTGGACTAGCCAGTACTAAGCAACCCAACTAGCCCCCTTGCTTTTGAGAGTTGGTAGGAAGGCGGCAATATTCAGCATATTAGTTTGCTATGCTATTGCAATATTGGCCTATCACACACTCTCAAACAACATGATATGGGCATGTGCATCATCGAAATCACAGCTCAAGAATCTAGGGTGTTTAACCATTGCCAAAGCATTAATGGGATGGATGCTACATTAATAGAATGTGTCAAATCACATTTGCATAAGCACACAGTCTCGGTAAAAAATGTAGTGATGGCTTTGAGATGTATTGTAACAGTGAGTTAGAATAGCCTAAGCATATAAGTATTGATAGAACTCAGAACAAAGCATCAAAGATAGATAAAGCTGAATAGAAGTAGACAAAAAATGATAGCTGCAACTCAGAAGAGTGAACTCCAAGAGTTTATTGTGCCAAATGTCCCTACGGAGTCTACAATTCAACACCTAAATCAAGTGAGCAAGAGCTTCTCATAAAACTAAACTGGTAATCTTTACAATGGGGCATGAATCCCTTTAAATCCTTTTCCCAGCTACGATCATCCAAGACATGGGATGCCACTGGGCATTAAAGTGGGAAAGGCGTGAAGATGTTTTGACTTGAGGTGGAACTATCTATAACTGCCTAAAGGAGTTGATGGTGGGGTCATAATGACCCTATTAGAAGAGACTTCCAACTTGGAGATGGACAACTCTGGCTATTGGTTGGAGTTACTGATGTAACCAAGTCAAGCTGAAACAATGTTCAGGGTGCTTGTTTGTGGCTTGTTAGTGCAATTTTGCAATAGAGCCATGAGAAGATTTCAAAAATAGATTTTTGGATTAGAAGTCAAAGAAAAAAATATTTGAGACTAGCATAGGGTAGAATAGGATGAGTGGAAGCAACAAAGGTTTGAGATTACAATAGAATAAAATGGTGACAAGAAGAAATTAGATTTAGTGAAACTTTGATGCTACCCCACACACACAATGATCTTTTATGGGTGGTTGCAGACTATGGTTTCGATCCTTATTTCCACAAGGTCAATAGCTCTCCACATCTCTAGCAAGTTGTTAACTCTGTAGCCAAGGATCAAAACCACAATCTGGAGTAGCCAATATAAGACCATTGTGTGCGTGGAGTAGTGGAGAAATTTCATTATAATATCTTGAGCTTGAAAGTAGGTTTGAGGAATTTAGTAGGGAAATTCTAAGTACTCTCTAGAAAAGATCTGATCATACTTGAAAAATCATGATCTTAGAGACAAATACTAAAAGTAGAGAGAGAAAGAGGTCCTCTACAAAAGGTGGATACCCTTGAGGTCCCCTACAAAAAGTGTAGAGACTATTGGGGTCCCACTTTGAGGTGCCTTACAAAAAGCATATAAACCCTTTAGGTCCCCTACAAATTGCATAGATACCATACCACATACTTTGTTTAGAGTTCGATGTGTATAAATACCTCTCAATGTGAAAAATCTCCCACTCTCTATGGTTCAATGCTCATTTCACTTCAGTGTTTAGCCTGATCTCTTTGTGTCCATCCTCCCTCAACATTATCAATGTGTGATAGCATGCTCCTTGTGTCCATGTTCCCTCAACACTATCAAGATGTGATAGCATGCTCTAACCTTGAAATCTACCATCCTCATCCTCTCTCCTCCTCCTCCACCCTCCTCCTCCTCCCTCCTCCTCCTCCTCATCTTCCTTCCTTTGATCCTCCTCCTCACCCTTGTGCACTCCACCTCAACCCTATACCCCTTGAATCCTTGAAGGAGACTAGCTCTCCACGGAGTCTCCAGTCCTCCACTCTAAACTCTTACTAACCCTCTAGCTCTCTCTAAACCTTAAGCCCTTGGTTAGCTGTCTCATCCATGTTCCCCTGAACCCATATGGAGGTGAGAACCTCCATCATACTTTGTGATCAAACACTACTTTTTCACCTAAGCTGGCATACAAGTGAGAGCCTCCATCAAGCCTTGTGATCAATACTACTTTTCCACCTAAGTGCATAGAAGTACCACTTTCCATGCTTCAGCCTACAACTCTCACTGGAATATGACACGAGGCCTTATGCTACTACTGTGGTCACTCTACTACAAGGACCAATAACCATCATTATGGGTGACTAAATCCTTAAAATTTGTAAATGAGGGAAAAAGTGACAAAATAGACCTTAGTATGTCCTTTTCACCCATCACACAAGGTATAATTTTTGCAACAAAGGTTACAAACTTCTATTCCAAGAAAAAAATCAGGGTCTTCTTTGAGTAACCATCAATTAAATTAATGTAGTACTACATTCTACCAAGTGGTTTATGTTGGGATATATCCCAAATATCAACGTGCTCTATATGAAGGGTATCTAGGATTTATTAATTTGATTGTGGGAAGGGTCCCTATGTAGCTTGCCCATGTGATAAGATTCACAAGCTTGATTTGGGTAGTGTAATGTTGGTAGTTTTTAGACTGAGTTGTTTACTTAATGAAGAAAATATATTTTTTATTCAAATGTTGGTAGTCCTTAGACCATGTTGTTTTATTCATTAAGACATGATCTATTCAATGTTGGTAGTCATTATACTATATTGTTTGTTTCATGGAGACAAGACCTTTGTAATTCAAATGTTCATATCATTTTTGCCAAAGAATTTGATTGTTATATTATACAACATTTCCCTAAGTTGAAGCGCAAAATAAAAATATTCTTCCAACTCTGATACCTTTGGCAACAAGTTTTCTTTCAAGGCTTTCTACAACTCTTTTGACAAATAACATTTGACCACTAACAACAAAATTTGTACTAAATCTAGTGCATGCTTTTAAAACATCATTAATGACTTTGGTTTTTTTGGAACCTATACCTTGAACTTTGTATAGATGACCATTGGTTTTGTAATTACATGTTCCTTTTAATTCTCATTGTCAACCATTCAAAAATGGCTTGTCATGTGTGCACTTACACCTAAATCTAGCAATCATCCTCATTGATGACAATATTTAGGTTCATGATTTTCTTGAATTGAAAGAAAAATTCCATGTTGTCAACCATCTGACCATCTTGCTAGGCATCATGTTCAAAATGTCTAAATCTATGTCCATGCGACTAGTCTCTTTGCTTCTTATTGTGTTCTAATTCCCAATTTCTGGGTATACCGCACAAATTTCAATTGTGGGTCTTCATCAAGACTTCCTACAATGATAGTACCTACTTTGATTTCCTTAGCCTTGAGTGAAATTGATGTCTCAACAACTTTCATAGTTTATGCGTTCATGAGTTTCCATGCTATCGGGTATTATCCCATATACAATTTATATTATCGTGTCATATTGCTGGGTATCATGCCATATAGAATTGAGACATAGATGGTGAGATATTGAAGGTTGTCACTTCATATTCATATGATCATCAGCCTAAAACCTTGATTTTTAGTATTAAATGGATGAACTTGTTTTATCATTATACTAATGATTCAAATCATTTCAATGCAAACAAATATTGGCGTTTGTCCTAAGTTTTTGGTGTGTGAATCCCTAGTAGCTTTGCTAGTGCTTATCAAGCATAGATTTATGCTCGTGTGTGTGTGTGTGTGTGTGTGTGTGTGAGAGAGAGAGAGAGAGAGAGAGAGAAAGAGAGAGAGAGAGAGAGAGAGAGACTCTTCGTCTCTTAAATGTAGGTGACAAAGGATTAAACTATATACTCCAAGATACTTGGGAGACCCTTATATGAAAGCATGGGTAGCATAACACTAGCTCTATGTCTAGATTATGACGTATGTGTAAACAAAATTGTAGGCAACAAAGGATGAACTCTACGCTCCAAGACATTTGGGTTACCATAAATTGAAATCGCTGATTGGAATAATAATAGCACTATGTCTAGATTATTATGATGCGTGTCGAAAGCAAATAAAAAACTTTAAACTCAACAATACTTATCATCAAATTCATGTCTATACAAGACAATAGATAACAAATTCATTCAGGAGAGAATTATTTCAAAAATTGCACATTCATGTTGAGCACACAAAGCAAAGAAGTTTTGGATTCCACCCCCAACACCATTGTGTGAGTTCCTGGGCTATTCTATCTATCTTTCGTTGTGTGTACCCTATGGTATCAAAGCTCAGAAGGAGGCTCACAATAGTGGAGCTTGAAGGTAAGGTCGTATCTGCACAACCCATTCAAGAAGGGGGGTTGACATGAGAGTCGAAGTATGGGATATTCATTCCTTGATTCAAGGCTCTACGGAATTGACTACTACAACTAAAGGATTGTGTCCTTGTGAGGAGGGTGACTCAAGTTCTGGCAGGTATTACGCAGTCTAATTGGTTGCTATAGAAGGGTTGCTTGTTGGTTGCTTAGGTGATTTCCAGGAGCTATGTCGACAAAGAAAAGTTCTGGTGGTGGAGGTTCCGAGGGGGTGGTTCCAAGAATTCTGGTGGAGGCATTAGCACCAGTGGAGGTGCTCCGGCACCTACGATCGTCGTTAATATGACATGCCCTCTTCGGCAATTCCAAATTTTGAAGATACCGAGAAGTTAGATGGGACAAATTATCCTATTTGGAAGGTAAGGATCTGGTGCCATCTTGTGGCCAGGAAGCTATGGAAGAGCATGACGAGTGGATCCAATGCCTTTGGACATAGGATGTAATGGGTAATGGTGTCTTTGTTGTAGCTCTAGATGAGCTTGAAGCATAGCAGGACAAAGATGCCTAGGCCCTTGCATAGATCATAAGGGTGACAACAGATGCAACGATTCCTCACATCGAGATGACAGACACACCGATCAAGGCGTGGGACACTCTGAAGGACTTATATGAGATAGACGATCTTATCTCTGAATCATTAGTTGTTCAATAAGAGCATGGATGAAGAAGATACGGTCCATGACCATCTCACTAAGGTAAACGTGGTGAGAGATCAACTGATAGTTTTTTAGAAAGTGGACTCAAGCCAATTGGCGTTGCAAGTACTTAAGATGCTACCACGGAGTTTCAAGGGCTTCGTTATGACCGTGATATTAGGATAGAGGAACAGACCTCTGAGTTTTGAGGAGATAGGTTTCTTATTGCAACAAGAGGATGCTTCGGAAAAAACTCTATAACAAAGATGATGACAAGGCGTTGCTGGCAAAGGTTAAAATCGGCAAGGGAAGTGGCAAGCCTAGCAGTGGCAAGCCCAAGAAGGATGACTCTAAGAACGACGAGGATACTTTCAAAAACAAGAAAAAGAGGAAGCAGAAGAAGAAGTGCTTTTAATGTGGTATGCTAGGCCATTTTGCGAAGGATTGCAAAAGGCAGAAGCAAATCAGAAGAACAAGAGTAGGTCCAACTCAGATTCAGGGAGGTTAGACATAACCAGTGTGGGGTAGTCAATGGAGAATTATTCTTGAGATGTGCATACTTAGAAGTCACAAGAGGATGTCTGATACTGAGATGTCGACAGACGAGGGCTGAAAACCTTTGTAAAGGTGAAGGAATGTATGGAGTGCTTGGACTCTTCCAGGTGTTTAGCTGACAGTATTGACATAAGGGAGGATTCCATGGAGTGGCCTAGGGTTTCAAGGTCAGATGGATGCTATGTTTCAGAAGGAGGCATTACACAACTACACAAAGCAATTGAATATGCCTCCACGACGTTCTGGTATGCCATTGATTTGAGCCTTTATTGCATGCTCTAGGAAGCAACTGCTCTTCACGTGTCTAAAGAAATATGAGATTGGAAGGTGTATGCCTTCCTAGAAGGCAAAAGGGAAAGTATGGGTGCTTCTTCAAATCTCTGAAGCAGATTGCTGGAAGGTGATCATGGGCAAGGTGTACTAAAGCCAGAAGGCTACTTGCTTGAGAGCTCAGTGGGAGCTCATGGTCCAAGTTATCTGCTGGAATTCATGCGATATCGTTTCCCAATGTATTTGTTTTGTTGCGGAACTTGCTAGAGGAAGAAACAGACCTTGAGAGCATGAGACTCCAAGCTTTTCACTGATTATGAAGGGATAGCTAGAAGATGATGGCATCAAGATTGCTCAACTTTGAAGGCGGGAATGTGACTGAAGGGTGGTGCCATCTGGTGCTACCTTGGATGGACCTATGTACCAGGATGGTTTGCTTGTGTGGGACCGAACTTGGAGGAGCAAGAACCATTGGTTGGAAGACCAAGAATTGACATCAACACCGGATTGTTCCAGAGCACTTCGACATGGGAGCCAAAGGAGCATCTTCATTGACAAGTTGGGATTGAGCCAAGATGTGTCGGTGAGAGGGTGTGTTGGAAAAGTCACCTCCGCATTTGTAAGCCCCCATATGAGGAGAGCGTGGGGGAGGTGGACTTAGGGTTTATGTGGGTACCACATGGGCAGCACCTAGGCTGCCATGTGGGTAGCAAACTCAAAGGAAAAACCAAGAAGAGGGGGCTTCCACATGGGCTGCCATGTGGGCAGCACACCTCATGTCTTACCTGGCAGGGTGGGGTCCCTTTGGAGGCCCAGGACTGTACGGAACTGCCATGCAGCAGCCTGGGAGCCTGCGGCAACAACACGGAGCAGGGTAGCCTGTAGTATGGGCCTAGGACAGGTGTCAAAGGGCTGGAGCAGGTCCAGGATAACCCAGGACAGGAGGCGCACATATGGCTGCCTGTTTGGAACTGATCGGGGCAAGAAAAAGGCCCTGGAGCAGGTCAGCAAGAAAAAGAGAAACTGCCAGGTGCGGCAAGGAAAGTAGCTGCAATGAGCAGTCCCCTTGTCCTTATTTAGGGCCCAACCAAGGCGGGTTGGCTGGCCAACCGGCCAGCCAGCAGACCCAAGTTTGGTCCCCACAGTCTCATGCAAGGGGCTGGTAGGACCAGGACTGGTCAATCGCCCATTTAGGGGCTCTCAGCCCCTATTAAAGGAGCCATTTGGGGGCTCATAAGGCATCCGCTGCAGCACCAATCAAAGAGCAGTTTGGAGCAGCAGAGTAGTAGTAGAGGTGGGAGCTGAGGAGCTACAGACAGCTCAGGAAATGGCTGCACCCTTGGCTGTCTTCCGGGGCACGGTGACAAAGCCAACTGAAACTCGACGAGAAGCACACAGGCCTAGAGATCTAAAAGTGCCACAGAGGTAGTTCGACAACACATTTTCGTGAGGACAGAGGACCACTCTGGTGGACTCTCGACTCTTTTGTATTGTGTCCATTGGACGGAAATATATATTCTTTTTTGGTTCTATATCTCTCTTGAAGCGTTGTCTACTTACTGGCTTGCACATATATGTTAGCACACAAAGTAAATAAGTTTTGGATTGCACCCCCAATTACGCCACTCTGAGTTCCTGGGCTACTCTATCTTCGGCTGTGCATACCATCTGTTAGGTTGTTTCTAACAACAATTGCTCGCGAAAACGTAATTTTATCTTAGTCTTTCCCAAATGAACATTTTTAAGAAAAAATTCTTAGACAATTTAGCTCATAGGGGAACTCTACACTCAAGATAAAAAGGATTTATCACAATATCAGCAAGCCACAACATGGATGCAAACTTCACAATGTAAAATTTGCATGTCTGTGAATAAGGCAGGAGCATGCCCAAACTCATCCTCTGAAAACACAACGCATACATCTTATGTAGAAAGGAGTGGCGACTACGTCACTGGTTCAATCAAGAGACCAATGTCTCTATCCAATGAGACTTCTATTTGGGAAGAATGTGAAAGGGCCTGGGATAATCGAATATCAAATGCATTCTAAGTGTTATGAGAATGAGGCATGCAAAAGCTTTTGAAGCAGGAAATGTTTGGCTTGAGGATGCTCTGCAGAGATAGCCTGATGGAATCCCCTCCTGCTAACAAGCTGAGTGACCTAAAAGCTATACGTTGATACTCCCATATTGTCAAGATAGAAAGAGAGAGCAATTCTTATCAAAATGATGGTGGGGTGTGAAATGATTTCAATTTGCAGCGCCCCTTGCCCTTAATCAGCACATACATTATGTGAAATACACATTTTTAAGCCTCTTCATACAGCTGCCTGCCTGTTTCTGGGAAATGGCATCCTGCTGTCCTCCTGAATGTTCCCGAGACTAGAGCTTTGGCCTCTTTTTTTTGCCAAAGGCATCAAGCCATATATCCGTGAGAGCTTTGTATGTACATCGCCTGCATCCAGGAATGAATGCCTTACAAGTTGCCCTAGCCTGTACAGGACACACCCAAAAATGACTGTCTAGAGCAAGTGATAGGTCCACGGTGAGGTCTTACCCCAGATCATCATGGTTCTTGCCATGTTGTCTTGGACTTCCGTGTTTAGCCCTGCATCTCCTCATTGGTCCAGTAGAGTGACCACGCTCATTTCTACTTCTCGCGCTTGAGCAACCTTCGATTTTTCTGCTGTTTCATGCAAATGCAACCTGGCAGAGGATTTGCATAGAAGTTCTCCTCCAGCTTTGGAAGCTCTCCTGACTCCCTGAAATCAGGACCACCAACCCTGCTTTTGTGGACTTTCTTCACATCAGCTTCAAAAGTTTCCCAGGTTATTGCCCCTGCATCCAGGTCGTCAACCAAGCCCACTAGGCTTTCCCTGCAAAATCATATGGAGAAACAAAGCAATGTCATCTACATGGCCGCTATTAGCAGTTTGTAAGCCATACATGGGGCTCTACCATGCAGTAATAATGCAGTAACACATTTCAATCTAAAAGAGTGCAAACAGACTGTGAAACCTTGAAGCATGATTGAATACAGATTTGGAAGTACACCTGTCCGGGTTGATCGTTTTGCTGTAACCCTCAAACCGCCGATGTCCCTGTACAGCCTTTGCCATATTTCCATCGTAAGTGTAGACAAATACGTTGCTCTCAAGAGATACAATATGGTCCAATGCAGCTAATCTATTCTGATAATTTCTAAATGGCTCAAGCTCATCTTCAGTTGCTAGAGTACTGTGAGAAAACAGGTTTGGAAACTCTTTCTTCAAAGCATCAAGACTTCCATTGCCATAGATTTCACCCGCAGCAATATAAATCCTCGTGGAGGAAGGATAACCCAATCCTTTCAAGAGGAGGGCAGTCTCTCGAGGACTCAAAGGACATCCTCCTTGCCTGCGTTTTCCCTCACCGTCAATTTCCTTCTCTTTCCAATGATTCACATCATATCGCATTTGCCTAAGCTCTTCAGCTTCATCAGATGTAAGGCCATGCGTACATCCAGTGAATGCCAGCATATCTTTCTCATACCTGTGTCGCAAAAAAGAGAGAGGAACACACATTTAGGTAAATGTGTCATCTTGCAAAAAGTTGACAGACAGATCATGCTTGAAACGTACCGCAGATGCAGAGCAATGTAGTTTTTGTCTTTTCTCATCCTGCTAACTAATGTTTCTCCCAGTTTTTGTATGGGATCAGTGTATTTTAAGGCTTTGTAGCAGGCTCTGCAACGAAGTCTTTGAACATAGTCCGGGAGGTCATTGTTTGCCAGCCGAGAATCAGAGTGTGTAAAATACATGATCTTGTGCTTCTTCAGCAAGTGGAGAACTTCAGCCTTATAATAAGATGCCTGAATAACAAACCAAAATATTAAAGTGAGACTATAAACATATGTGAAGGAATTGGATACATGGAAATCTCGAGGGATCAAACTGACCTTTGACCAAGATACAGGAGCCTTTTTCAATGGCTCGATCTTTTTTAGTGATGAAGGTAGCTCCTCAACTATGTAGACATCTTCCTCTAGTTCCTTTATGAAATGTTTTACATCAAAGATGTCACCAAAGTCACTGCACCAAAGGAAAGAAAATGATGCTTTTGTTGGACGTTGAAAACTCAAAGATGACTTTTCACAAAACAAATCCCCAACTTAAATACCTTGGGTCAGCCCAAAAAGAACTGTGATCTAGAGATGGAATAACAAGGGCAGCATTCATGATCCTTGCAATGGCAACCATGTCACATATCTGCAGAACAGAGAGACTATGGTGAGAGAGAGAGAGAGAGAGAGTTGCGGGTGCCTATCCTAGAGACCCTCTCTACTCATGTAAATAACAAAATAAGGAAGACTGTAAAATGCATTGCTCGATTCCCAGCTGATTAAGCTGATTGGACCTTTCAAGGAGGCTTCCTCCTTCTGAAGCCATGCCTAACAGGAAAGAAAGTTTTGGAAACTGTTAAGCCCAGATCTGCAGGAATTATTGGCATTATTTCAAACCACTATTTACAAGAGATTTTACTGCAACATTGAACACAGGGAAAACTTTCACGGATTAATCCCCAAGAAGAATTCATCTGAAGAAGATTGGGGGCCATAGCCGATTGCACGCTACGTTTTCCTTACAGTAATGTTTAAGGGGCTACTCGAATGAAGCACTTTAATGTCTTGTATTACAATTTGGTACAATGATCAGAGCATGCCCAATGCCCATATTGCTTAAAAAGTTTTGAGAAACGAAGAGCAGGCACATGTTTTGTGATAAACACCTGAAAAACATATGTACATTTGGTTTTTAACGTTTGCATAAAGGCCTGATGAGCTTCTAACTTCTAAGGAATTGGAAGTTAAAGGAATCTAGGTTCGGCGAGTATTTTATCCTCAGGTGGCGACATGAGAGAGAGAAAGAGAGAGAGAGAGAGAGAGAGAGAGAGTACCCCATCTCGCATTTGATTTAGGCCACCATTAGCGTTGACCATAATGTAACCATTCGGGGCCGCTTTAGGACCTGTGTAAAAGCGAGCAAACAGAGATAAGTACGAACACAGAACATAAATTGCCCGACACACAACATACAGCTATGTCTTACGTTTGTATTTCTTGGGACGATCAATGCATTGCTCAAAATCTTCACTGTTTGGCTTTGCCCAAAGTTCACCGTCCGTTGCAAGGGCCTGAATTTACATGGGAAAGGAGACAGGCTTGTTTAATTTAATTTCGTGTGGCCACAACTTCAAATCAGTTACCTGATCAAAGGCAATGCGAAAAATGTGTCTCAGCCTACTAGCCTACCTCGAGTCCAACGACGCTGCCGTCCTCCGCTTTCATTAGACGAGGCGTATCGGACGACTTGACTATCTCTTTAATAAGCCAAGTCTCTTGATTCCGTTCCCGAACTAGCACCTGAAGCACCAAGAAGACCCATTGAGCAAAAGCAACTCAACCACATCGGGCTTGTTACTGCCAAGGTAGAAGACAATTTCAACAATCACACGGAACCATTAGCTCCTTAGATCACAGAGATCGTATGTTGGCTATGCCAATCCATCTTCTTCATAGAAATGGATACAAAGGAGAGTTATGAAAGCGAAAACCGAAGGCAATCCACATACCATGGAGCCTGGAAACTGATCCTGGAAAGTATACCGCAGCCTCAGAATTACGATGACACACGTGAGCATGCCAAACAAACAATACAAGGACTTCCGGAGGCCCTTCTTGCTGCTAAGATTAGGGAGGGCGGAAGCTAAATCGCAAAGAGGGCGGCCAATGAGGGTGTTCCAAGGTGCAGTTGTGACAGGCAAGGAGGTCCTGAAGCTGTGGGTTGCATCTTCGGCAGAGTCGACATCGATCTTGTCAGCTAAGAAGCCAATCTTTTCGTGAATGCGCTTGTTGGAGAGGGAGCGACGGGTGGGGTGGGAACGGCCGGGGGAGTGGAGGACTTCTGCGACATCGCGGAGGGAGTCATGGGGGAGGGGACTTTTGATGCGGAGGTCCATGAAGGGATTGGAGGGAGAAGTGGGTTGCTAAGGCGATGGGGGATAGGATTGGATGGAGATGTGGGCAGCTATGGCGATGGGTGGAGCTACAAGGGAAGCAAGAGGAGGGTAGGAATCTGCAGGAAGGAGATGGAGAGGATATTGGGCACTGGCTATGGCTATGTATCTGATGAGGAAGATGATCGAATTGGAGGGGATTGGATTGCAGAGCTCTGAGAGGCTATGGAGGCCTTTTTGACTGTAACGCACAGAGTGAAGAAGAAGAGTACAGGGGAGATCGCGGTTGACCGTTCCCGCTGGAACGAATCTGAGGAATAAAGGATTCCTGACGGCCTTTCCCGGTGAATCTAACGACCTGATGGCCTTTCCCGGTGGCATTCCCCCCGGGAATCGCTCCTGCATCGCCGTTCCGGGCCTGCTAAAGGATTGATGACGGGAATGCCCCCCCCCCCCCGCCTATGAGTTGCAGCTTCGTGGCACCGCGTATCGTCCACGTCAGCGCACGCGCCTGCAGCTTCAGATTCGTGCTAGATTTACCCACTCGTCAACGCCCAGTTAGCTGGCCACATGTCGCTTAGTCATTGCACACGTCACTCACAAATTGACACACACGCCTTGCATACGTGGACCGTGCGAAGTTGGAACCCTCCGGGATATTAATTCTGCCTTCATAGCAAGGACAAACTCATACTATCGGTTGCACAAATAGTTACTCGAAAACAAACAAAACCATTCAACACTAGGCTCATGTCGTTTTAATAGGATGACGTGGCCATAGAACCGGATCTTTTTTCGAGTTTGTTGACTTATCACTACATGAGTACTCATCAGTGGTGCATTCATTTCTATTGATAATGACCTAATTTCAAGGCAACACAATGTGGCAGGCCATGAATGGGTCCGAGCAATAATCAGCTTGAAAGGGCAAGCTGTATTTTGGCCTTCGAAAAAGAATTTCAAGGCGAGCCTTCAGATTGTAGGCTTGACGGGATCCATGTTTGATATGAGGAATTTCCTCATAAATTTGCAATTTTAACGAGCTATATGATAGGTTGAGGCTCTCTTTTCCTTGACACCACCACGCCATATACCTCTCTTTTCCTTGACACCACCACGGCATATACATTTTTTGATAGTGTATAGGGTTGCACTTATTGATTTTTTTTTAGTTTTTCAAAATGTAACGGCATCACATGGATAACCATCAAGGGATAATCTATTGTTTTTAAAAAAAAGAGAGAAAAAGATTAGCTTGGCAAAAAACCTAAATATCCAATACCAAAGCCATTGGTGGGCCGATATTGTGCCAATGTTGACTACCTCAACTTTTTATAAGACCTTGACACATAAGCATTTTTCACCCTTCTTCATGCCTCTTATTTGGTCTTCCCATGGAGAGAAAAGGGGAAAAGGCACTCGCCTTTTTACTAACCTATCTCACCCAAAGTCATGCCTATTATTTATATAGGATTAGTCATTATTATATAATGTGCATAGGATTAAGGAAAAAAACTATCCACTAGTTTACTTTAAACTTACATAGGACACTCTGAATCAAAGTAATCTTCAAAGAGTGTCCATGTCCCACACGGTTACTAATTGATTGAATTCTAGTTTTTCCCTAACTATGGTGACATATTCACAAATGTATTTATTCACAAATGTATTCATAATGATTGATCACTATTTAAATATATAAACACCAATATATCAACTACATCTTCATACCCTTAGATAATTGATGGTTTGTCCTTATGATCTTCTTACACTTTCATTAGACATTCTTAGTCTTCTAGGCCTTAACATTAGCATAACATTCTTTATAAATTGCTATTCTCATGAATTTATCATGTAGAACTTCCAAGAATATTTCTTTCTCAGCCCCATGAAGTGAAGTCTCTAATTTTTATCCTTGAGGAGGTTCTAATTTGGGTGATATTTTGTGCTCACCCATGCTTGCTCACTTGCTCTATCCATGCACCCACTCGGTTTAGGTAAGACGTGGTCTACAAGATGATAGTGAAAGAAGACGATGTGACTGTAGAGAGGAGAATAAGAAATCACTTGTAGCCTCATAGCATAAGATTTGATCTTGCAAGTGGTTTTAGTGCATGGGAAAGGTTTGGGGGAGCTTTTGGAATGGATTAGAGTGGTTTTGGGAATTTTGAACAAAATAATATTTTTTGGAGGGAGAATGATATGCAAGATCAGAGGCACACCAAGGGAGAAGAAGAGGCCATTTGAAGGGGATGAGGATAGCCAACTAGAGGCCTGCCAAGGGAGGGAATTAGTAAGGAGAGCCCATGTGAAAGGGATGAGAACATTAGAGAGTAAATGCTGCCTAAGGAAGGTGGGGACAAAGGGGCACCAAGGGATGCCATGGCCTACGAAGGGAGGGCTCTCTTTTAATAGGAGGCTATTATGGTGTCTTGCAAAAAAACTAAATGCCCAAGCCTAACTCCTAAAACTATAGGATCCTGCAAATCTTCTCATAACACCCAACTAGCTCTTGGTATGCTTAACAAACCTCTTATTGAAGGCTAGAATAACAAGCCAAAAAATGTAAAAAAAAGTTTTTAGGACTAATCTTGTGCAAAGATTAAGTATTGCATATAGAATGAAGGAAAAAATCAATAGTTCTTATGAAATAAAATTTTAATGATTCTTAAGCTAGAGATGAAGGCAACCATCATGAACTTCAATGCAGGATGCTCATGTGTGCAAGATGATGTAGAAATTGAAAAGCATTGGCCTTCCAAATGCGGTGGAAGGAGTGCCCACATGAGTGTATTTTTGCTAGACTTCTCCTACATGCTCAGTACAAGCCACAAATCCATATGCATGCAAATGCTCATGCCTCGCACCATGAATGATGCGAGAGGGTACAACCCCTCATGCCTTTTTGGATCACATCCCTTGGACATACCCCATTATTCTACCCTTAGCCTATGACTCTTTTATGCCTATCATTGACTAATGCAATACCTATGCAAAATATTACCCTTTCCTAACCATCCTAGGACCTAATACATATGTGGATATTTTATTATATCCAATTGGCCAATTTACAATGTCACAACCATAGGGTAATCACCTGATTCCCTAGAATGATCCACTAGGATCAAATACAAATAATCATGTCATGACATGCCCTCTTGCTTAGGGAAGAAGATGTCCTCATCTGTGTGCCTTCAAATATTCTTCAACAAGTGCAGGGTAATCCTTCAAGTGATCTGCATCGAACCATTGACCATCTTCCATGGGATATCCTTTAAACTTTACCAAATATCTAGAACTCTGTCTATTGTTGGTACTCCTGACCTCACGGAATAGTATACGTTCCAGACTAAGTAATTCTACCCCGTCTTCGAGTTTTGGTTCCTCTTCTTCACTGGGCCTCACCGGTGGTTCACCTTTAAATGGCTTTAAGATGCTTACATGGAAACTATTCTTCATTCTGCAACTAGTAGGCAATGTCAACTTGTATGATATTAGAGTTCCCTCAGGATGTATACTCTTTGAAACCTGGAAAGGTCCATAATATTTTACTGCTAGCTTTACAAACTTGGTATTTCCTCGGATTGTCTTTAAATGCCTTTTGTCAATCTTGAAAAGAACCCAATCTCCTTTCTCATACTGTACATCCTTTTGCTTCTTATTTGCAGCCTTCTTGTAGACTTCTTGAGCTCCCTGAATATGTGATTTAAACTATGTAAGTACTTGCTGCACATCTTCAGCAAACAGATCAGCTGCCAAAATCCTATCTTCTGAATGTGTAATGGCTGTGGGAAGGACTTGGCCATAGATGATCTCAAATGTTGCCTTGCAAGTAACATAATGGATTGAGTTGTTATACACAATCTCTAATAGAGGTAAATATAGCTCCCATAGTGTAGGATTGTCATGGACATAACTACGTAACAACTCGATAATAGCTTGGTTAGCTATTTCACTTTGTCCATCAGTCGATGGGCGATCTATAGTGGATAATTACAATGTAGTTCCTAAATTCTCAAAAAGAGCTTTCCAGAATTGGCTTTGGGACTTAGGACTGATGTTACGAGAATTGGAATTATCCCATTAATTTAATCCTTCAGTATTTAGTTTAGTGAGATCTAGCATTCTTGTCGCGCAACTAATGCATGTGTGCTCGCTATTCCGTAGTGATGCATGTATCCTCCTACATGGCTAGATATACGGCTACGGCTGTATGAGTGTGTAGCATTGTGTGCACCACTTACGCGATGACGATATGTGTAGCATGTGTGCACCATCTGTACAATTTTATTCATGTATAGCATCATGTGCACCATGAGATGGTATGTGTCGCATGTGTGCACATTCATCTGTGATTTATTGATTTCATGTTGCTATAATACTGAAAGGTTGATTGATTGTGGTGATTAATTCCAAGGTTATCTTATGCTTGAAATATTTCATTACTATTGATCGTGTGAATACAAGGGAAGAGTAATTGATCGGGCGATGGCATCTGGCAAGCATGATCCGCCATATATTTGGGTGCGTAGGCGCAACTCTAGTGATGCGGGGATGAATAAAGCTTATGCCTAATTTTTTATATTACAAAAGCTTATGTACATATTTGAATTTTTGAATATTAGTGGCTTGGCTAAGTGAATAAACTAAAGTTAGAAAATGCTTTATTTTTAGAAAAAGCCAGCTATTATAGAAGGTGGATGGGCTTTTTGTAAAAGGGTGCATGGAGGAAAGCATAGAGGCTTTTGCTGTGATTTTTGCTCGAAAGCTTTTTGGAGGAATATACATAAGAGGTGGAAGGAGAGCACCACTCCTATAGGGGGAGATTGTACCCAGCACGCTTGTTCTGTCTCTTCCATTTGTGAGTTTTGAGAGTTTGTGCTATTTTCGAAGAGAGTTGCTGTGTTTTTCAAGGATTTGCAGGTCTCGCGAGTGTTTCCCGTCGCAACCGACTTCCATTGTCTGATATAATTGTCGCCTTGGTTGGATCAACCTGAATTCCATGTTCATTGATGACATGGCCTAAATATTCTATTTCCTTCTTAAAGTACTCACTCTTTTTTATATTCAAGAAGAGCTAGTTCCGACGCAATTCCACCAATCGTGCAAGATGTTGCTTGTGTTCTTCTTAATTTTGGCTATAATTTACTAAAATATCATCAAAGAACACAACTACAAACTTGCCTATGTATGGCTTAACAACTCTTCTCATTAGGCTACAAAAGGTAGCAGGTGCAGTAGTCAACCCAAAGGACATAACTACAAATTCAGAATGCCCTCTTTTTGTTCTAAAGGTAGTCTTATGCACGTCTTCTTCCTTCATCCTAACTTGATGATATCCTGACTTGAAGTCCAATTTGCTGAATACCGAGGCCCCTGTCTAACAAGTCGTCAACTCTAAGTATAGGAAATCTATTCTTAATTGCCAACTTGTTAAGGGCTCTATAATCAATACACATCCCAAAGGTTCCATCCTTCTTTTTCACCAAAAGGAATGGAGCCCCAAAAGGTGAACTACTTGGCCTAATTAGACCTTTCTCTAGCAAGTTTGCAACTTGCTTTTCTACCTCCTCTAGCTCCACCTTATTCATTTGATAGGGATCTCTACATGGAGGTCAGGACCTTGGAATCACCTCATAGGTCTAGAGATAGGCAACTCATGCCGATTGTCACTTGCAAATCGATCATCAAAATACTTAAGGAACTCTAAATGTCGACGTTCCTAATTACTATGTTCGGGCTTCACCTCCCTAACATATATCACGCTACAACTCACTCCCTTATGCATTTTTCTTGTAGCTCTAGTATGAGATATGAGTGGAATATGGGAAATATCTCACTCACCTTTTAAGGGTGATTGTCTTACCTTGGTGCTCAAAGGTACAAGTATGTTTCCTTACATCCATAGATGGTTGGAAATCATACCTCCAAGACCATCCTAGGATCATATCGACTTCCTACAAAGGAGCAACATGGAAGTCTCTATGATCCTCATACTTTTGGATCTTGAAGAGCAAGTTCTTGACTTTAGAAGTACACTGCTCTTCATTCCCTCAAAATGCACCACTAATACTCATATCCCTCAAAGGTCATTTCCTAGCCTTGACTATATTAGCCAACCTATCTGAGATAATATCATACTTACTACCATCGTCCATGGGGACGATGATACGTTGACCCCCAACACACACATGTAACTTAAATAAGTCGTGTCGACCAAAGGTGTAATGCAAATTAGCATTATTTGCATATTTATTATTCTCAATATTTTTACAAGAAGCTTCACTGTCTTGTTTATTAGGGTGAGAGGCCCTAGATACATTGGTCTTACCCATCTTCTTCTTTAACTCTGGACAATCATAGGATCTATGATATGTCACCTTTTTGCATCCAAAACATTTTCTTTCCTTAAACTATCTATCCCTTTCTTGAGGAAACATGAATGGAGGTTCATACGTCCACGTGGAGTAAGTTTCCTTGTTGGTTTGCTACTAATTGTTTGTACTCCCGCTCACCTAGGAAGATGTCATCCATTTTGTTTAGAATTAGCTGATCGAACAAAGGGTCTACTTTGTGAAGTTGATGCCTCATGTGTTACTTCTCTCCTTCTAGAACAGCCAATCTAATGGCGTGCTTTAACTTAGTCAGTCTTAGGAGTTCCAACTCATGTCAGATATTTGGTCTAAGACCCAATAGATACTTATATAATTTCTCCTCTTCTGTCTTTGTTGTGAACTCAAGAGATAAGCGCCAAATTTTCATTGTGTATTCGCTCACTGTCTCCCTATCAAACTGCTGTAGTTTCTCCAACTTAAGCGGGATAAATATTATCTTTAATTCTTCCAAGAATTTAGATCACTCCTTGATTGGACTATTTTTTGATTGGCGTACGGACCACCAAACTAGTGCATCCTTTTCTAAGTGTAGAGTAGCTAGTGCTAACTTCTCATCTTCCGTAGGATCAAATTGTACAAAGTACAATTGGAAATGTCTAATCCAATCGAGGAGTTTCTCCGATTGCCTAACCCCATCATACTTTGGAAACTCAAGTCACTCCTTAGGATCAAAACTTCTTTTCTTGGCCTTTTTTAAAGGGTTTTCCTGGTCCTTAAATAACTTCCTTTTTTGGGGCATCTCTCTTTGAATTGCGTCACTTATTAGAGTTGACAATCCTTGAAGAAATTCTTGGATTGCATTGTCTGGGTAGTGTGGTGGTGACAGTGTGTTTGGTGGAGGTTCGTTGGTAGGTGGTTGAGGTTTATCAGATAATGGATCAGATATGTTTTGGTATATAGGAGTGTATGGTGTTGTTTCCATAAGGTTTAGTGTGAGTTGTGGAACATTTTCAGGTGTGAATTCTTGATTATCTTCCATGCTTTTATGAAATGCAAATGGAACTAATCAAGTTTTCAATTAATCTTTGTGGTGTGTGAAATTAATTTAAGTGTGATAAAACAAGAAATAGTGGTACTTCCATCAATGAAGCACCCACTTCACACTATTTGCCCCGATAACATTACTGCTTCTTTCAATGATGACCTGTGCGTGTTGTGTGATGTATAAAATGGCCTTTTATTTCTTTTCTTTTCTAGAGCATATGCAATGTAGGGGTGGGTGGTGGGGGGAACTAGAAGAAATGGGGAACTTAGAGGGAAAAAGGGGGGTTTGAAATACCGGGGACTTTGGCGAGGGGGGGAGAATTTGACACACGACAAACAAAAAGGGGGGGATGCATTAAATGGTGGCGGTGGCTAGGGGGTTTTGGCAAGTGGATAGATAGAAAGGCGGTAGGTGGCTGGTAGATGGCAGCAGAGGCACCATCAATGGCACCAACACATGGCCAAGATGTCACGAGGTGCATGCGTCAGCACACGCCATGCGAGTCTCAAGGCTACGCGTTGCATAGCAAGCACCAACTGCATTGGGTGCAACAGCCTTTAATTAAGGCAATGACTATTGTTGCAGCCACTAAAGGCAATAGTTAACGATACACTTTGGCATGCGCCACATGGCCCCTGGGCGGGTGGCCACCACCCTGAGGCAGTGGTGCCTTAATGGCATGGGAGACTTCAACGGGGAGGCGCCATGCATGTGGATGACAATGATGGATTTTTTTAGGGAAATGAATGCGGCGAGGGGAGAGTGCCACACATGTGGGATAGACTGTGCAACACACAATAGAGAGAAAAAAACCCCTGCAACAACTTCCACATGGTAGTTTCACATAGGCAGAGGATCAAGGCTGTGATACCACTTGTCACAAACTTCAATGCTGGATGCTCATGTGTGCATGGACACAAAAATTGAGATTGGCCCTCCAAATGGAGTGGAAGGAGTGCCCACATGAGTGTATTTTTGCTAGACTTCTCCTACATGCTCAGTACAAGTCACAAAATCCATATGCATGCAAATGCTCATACCACACACCATGAATGATGTAGAGGGTACAACCCCTCATGCCTTTTGGGATCACATCCACCCCATTATTCTACCCTTAGCTTATGACTCTTTTATGCCTATCATTGACTAATGCAATACCCATGCAAAATACTACCCTTTCCTAGCCATCCTACAACTTAATGCAAACATGCATATTTTATTACATCCAATTGGCCATCACCTGATTTCCTAGAATGATCCACTAGGATCTGTCATGACAGCAACATTCAAAAATAGTTTCTAAATCAGATAGACATAATCCTTGAATTTTTAGGCATGAACCGTACGTTGCCCTCGAACGCTTTGGCTTTCACCACTAATGTTGTTGCACCAACATGCAAAGAGTGGACACAAAGCAAAGCATATAGAAAGCGTTGAGCTTGCTCCTGCGAATGCCCCCCCTCCCCCGCTCTCGTCTACCCCCCCTCGCGCTGCGTGGCCCCCCCTCCCCTCCCCCTCCTCCTTCGCCGTCACCTCCCGTCGCGCCCCTCCGTCCCCCTCTCTTCTCTCTCTACCCACTGTCCCCCCCGCTCCGCTCCTCCCCTCTCCACTCTCCATCCTCTCCCTGCCTCCCCCCCCTCGCGTTGCGCTACCAACCCCCCGCCCCCTCCCCCCCGCTGTGGCGCAATGCTGCCCCCCCTCCCCCTCCTTCCTCGCCTCTCCTCCCCGCCCCCTCTCGTGTTGCATTGCCACACCCGCTCCCTTTCCCTCCTCCTCTTCCCCGCCCTGTGCTACACTGGCCCCCCCTCTCTCCTCGTTCCTTCTCCCTTTGCCACCCGTCCCTCTCCACCACCTCTCCCCCCCCGCTTCCTCATACCTCTCCATCCCTCCCTCTTTCCTCCCCCGCCTCCGTACCACTCCCCCCCTCCTTCGTCTCTGCCGCTTCCTTCTCACTCCCTTGCCTTTGGAGCGTTTGCAGTTTGTCGGTGCGATATGGCGGCCAAGAGCCCGGAACCGGTGGCCCAGACGGACCCCCCTCCATCAGCCTACCGCATAACACTGACAGAGCATCAGGTCTCCTTGGTGAAGTAGGCCACCACAGACTTCTCCCAGACATCCGTTTATGGGAGAGTCATTGGCTACGCCCCTTCACGAGCAGACATCAGGGACTGGTTGCAATCCACCCTCTACCTTGCGGACAGCCACATTGAGGAGGTTGCACTCATGGGACGTGGTATCTTCTGGCTCAAGCTCTCCTCAGCACAGGCTGTGAGCGATATGGTCAGACGATCCCCTACTTCTATGGGTGGGAAGATCATCCTTATGGTCCCATGGTATAGGGGTTTCAGTGTAGTGGACTTTGATGCCCACTTCCGCATTCCTCGCCATCCAGTTCTAAAAACTAGTTGGTTTGGATGGTGGCCGGTAAGTGAACCATGACCTCAGAGCTTGGACTAGCGGATGGATTCTACACTTTTGTAAACCTACCTTGTTTGGCTATAATACCTTTGAAATAAAATTATATCTCATTTCTTTTAAATGTTTAAATCTCCATATTTAAATTATTTTTAAATTTTAATTATTTGGTTTCAGGCCAATCTATGACTGAATCGATTGTATGGTTCAATTACTGAGGGGATAATGAATTCTAAACACACACTCTTGTCGACTTGGTTTCACAGAAAGACACATGCACACACACACACTCTCTCTCTCTCTCTCTCTCTCTCTCTCTCTCTCTCTCTCTATATTGTTACACCTTTTATCACTTTATTGTTGGATGTAATGCTAACAACACGTTAGTACTCATATCCATTGTGTTGGTTCTACTTGTTGTTCATGGCATGGAACTACTACCTTGTTGGAAGGTTGATATATTGATTGCATCTGGCTCTGAGATGTTGGTCATGCAACCGACACTATCTCCTTGATGGGAAATGGATGGACTATGTGCACCATACTGCAAGATGATGTTCCACTAGGGATACTGAGATAATTATGCTTATGAGTTTTATTTTGGGTTTGTATTTACATGCGTTTATTAGGGAACCTATAACTTTCACTAAAGTTTTTTTAATGTTTGATAATCTTCTCAGCAACTTTGGTGAAGATGGCACGATAAATGCTAGTTTATGGGAGTTTGATGAGTCCCATGCGTGATGAAATAATTAATCATGATCTCAATGTCACTTCAATGTCCATATTCTACATGAGTGTAAGGAAACTTTTTCCTTGACTAGTTGGGGGACTTCCTTACATTGGATAGGGAATCATGAGGATCAAGACCCAAGGGGCACTCCCCCTTATAGATTTCCTTAGTTTGCTGTTTGCAAGGAAAAATATCCATGGAGGGATGAGAGAGAGGGGTTCAAACAAGCCTTTATATCCAATCCCCCCACGAGGACACCTTTGTATATGGGATTTCTCCCATCAAATCCATGTGTCAACAGCTCGTGGCTCCTCGTGAGCAAACCAACCAAATTATGCTCCACCTGCCAAGAGTGGGGTGAAGGCCACCACCTCCAACACCCCCCTATGGGCAAACTCAAGTGCAAACAAATCTAACCAACTGATCAAACATGACCACCATGAGTCAAACCACAAGGTTGGGCCAACTAAGTGCTAGCCGACCACCAAATGCCATGTAGGTAGCACATCTGCCAAATTCCATGGGAGGCACACACATGCATCGAGTTAAGAGCTACCATTGCCATCAAATCAAGAATAAGAACTTGCACTAAAAGCCGCTGTTAGATCATGACATCTCCGTCACCTCAAACAGGTTCAGACAATGCCATGTGTTAATCATGTATAATAGCCACCATCATCTCTGAGCTATTGGCATCCCTACATGGTTGCCACGTGTCCCAAGGTGACATCAAGTGTGGGGGGTCCCAATTTCCATCCCATAGCCGCATCAAAGCCTCTCTCTCTTCCAAATAGATCTCAAGAGGGATGAGAGAGAGTGGTTCAAACAATCCTTTATATCCAAGGCCCCCAAGAGGACACCTTTGTATATGGGATTTCTCCCATTAAACCCACATGCCAGTAACCCACAGCTCCCTATGAGAAAACCAACCAAATCATGCTCCACATGCCAAGAGAGTGATGAAGGCCACCACCTCCAACACCCAGGCCACTATCTCCAACCTCCAAGAGAGTTTGTCCATAGGGGGGTGTTGGAGGTGGTGGCCTTCATCCCACTCTTGGTAGGTGGAGCATAATTTGGTTGGTTTGCTCACGAGGAGCCACGAGTGGTTGACACATGGATTTGAAGGGAGAAATCCCATATACAAAGGTGACCTCGTGGGGGGATTGGATATAAAGGCTTGTTTGAACCCCTCTCTCTCATCCCTCCATGGATATTTTTGGGAGAGAGAGAGGCTAGACATGGCTATGAGACAGGGAGTGGGAAGCCCCACATTGAGCATCACCTTTGGACATGTGGTAGCCATGTAGAGCTGCGCAACACTTAGCTCATGAGATGCACATATAACTTTCAAAATGTTTGCAAGGAAAAATAAGTGAAATCAAGGATGGCATGGAAAAGCATAATATCCAATGGCTGTATCAAAATGATCTTGGCATATTGGACACAGCACATATGTAATGGGCAAAGGAATTGTAAATGGATTGCACATATTAAGACCAATGAAATTTGGGTCCATGTCTCTAATCCCTCCACCCATGTTGATATGTTGAAGGGCTTGTTATGCATCCATGGCTTGTTGATGGTAGGTGGCAATAATGCACATTTGCTCTTAGAGCATGTTCTCTGCATTTGATGTGCCCCCTATCTATGCAAGCAAACTAGTTAGGCGTTCATTCTTCCACTTGAGATGATCATTCTCCCATAATACACGTTGGTACTTACATAGTGTGTCTCAAACTATGATGGGAATAAATGTGAGTTCTCACCTAAGAGGGCGAGGGACATGTGGTTCTTCTCCCTCTTCCATGTTCATGAACAAATCTTTATAAAATATTTGATTTACAGAATATAAAAGAGCATAATCAATGGTTGTATATACTTAGAAACCTCAAAGTGAAAACAAAAATTATATGTAAATGAATGTATGAAAGTGGTAGATCTATGCACTTGAAGATGGACTTCCAAGGTTTGATGGTGGTGATGCAACCACTAGTACTCTTGGAGCCAATGTCTATATAGCCTCATGTGTTTGAGCCTTGTCAGTGAAGTCCATGGGAATGGCCCAACACAAAATTTGCACATAAGATCTTGAAAAAATATTGCAAAATAGTTCCATTGTGCAGTGGTTTCGAATGCATGCTCTCATAAAGAAATTGTGCATTCTTACACATGGCATGGTTCATGCAATTTTTTATGGGCCATTAGTCGAGCATCACCCCATAGTGGCAACATACTCTAAACACCCAGGATTCGAAATGCCACTACTCTAAACACCCAGGATTTGAAAGACCCTCCTAGATATGTAAATGTCAATGCCATATTTTTGGACATTTTTGAAGACCCATGTATCATTATGCATCATACAAATAAGTATTTTTGTGGCTACTACTAATAATTGTCTTTCAATTGTAGAGTTTTGCAAAATCAATTTAAACGTTAAAATTTGATTCATGTGGTATTATTTTGTCATTGAGTTTTGCAACTTTGTAAAGTCTCACATTTGGACCATGATGCTTGTGGTTCTAACAGAGCCACGATTGTTATATTCTTATTGGGTGGCATATTTATGGTACTTTATCACAAATGTACTTGTGGTGGTTGTTCATGTGGACCTCTGGCGAGGGCTACTGAGCTTCTCTCATTTTGATGTACTTCACACTGATGACTTTGTAAAGGATAACGTACTTTACCTAGAGTTATTTTTTAATATTTCTAGCAATCTAGGTGATAGCGTTACTTCACTCACATCAATGGGACATCAGATATGTATTAAAAAATACTTAGGACATACGTGTTCGAAAAATGTATGTAGATTTTGGGGTATCATAAATAAAAAGTTGATGTCTATTCTGGTCTTTTACATCCATCTTATTGTATTAGAATTAGTTAGGACTAAATATACAAAAAATTAAAATGAAATTGAAGACATTTTTCAAACCACACATTAAAACATGATCAAATGTTGTACATACAACTTATATCTTAATGATAGACAAATATGCAAATCAATTGTTCAATATCATCATTGTCACATAATAGATTTCATATTGCAATGATTTTTGAACCAATTATTTAGTAGCATCGTTGTCACTAGATTCTATAGGTTGAGTTTGCTCCAGTATAGGAGCATCATGCAAAGGGCCAAGAAAACAAGGAATTAAAAAATGACAATAAACCATGCAAATGACAACACAACTCCAGTTTTTGGGAAAAAAACAAAAAAAGTAGCTCAAAATTATGGAGACTATAATGCATATGTTTATATTTCCTTGCAGCTAGATTTATAATCCATGGCCTTCAATCTAATTTTAGTGAATGTTGATGGTGAGGTAAAAATTGATCTCTTACAAATTCTTTGACATGTCTAACAAGTTCCAAACCCAACCATACTTTATATATGTCTTTAATAAGACATTATGGAGTAGCGTGAGTCTTTAGAGGACCTAATGTCAGGTAGAACACCAAATTCAAATCGTATATTGATTGTTCCTTATGCTATAATTCATGCTAAATTCAAGATACAAAAGTTAAAGGATATCATAAGAACCTCCATATGTTTAAATTATACCAGTAGAGTGCCTCTAATCATGAATGAGTGATACCAATTATATGTAGAACACTTATATACATGATAATTCAAAACTATAAAAGTGAGATTTAATGCAAAACCTATTTTGTCTTTTAATTTTGGCCTTTATTGTGATGTGGTGACTTTCCCCTAGGATATAATATTTTTATACTTAAGATATGACACTTTGTGTGGCTAATATGTGTAGTATATAAAGATGCTTATCTATGAAATGTGACTTATAATGCATGGCTAATATGTGTAGTATATAAAGATGCTTATTTATGAAATATGACTTATAATGCAACCTACTAGGCTAACCACTCTTGTTAATTGATAAATTAATCTTGCCAAAATTATTTTTAAACAAAGTTTTGTCACTCTTAGGTGTTTGATATACTTACAAACACTTTGTAAAAAAAGCTAGCTGCTTGAAATCAATTTTATTTTTAGGCATGCTAGATAAAGTTTCAAATCTGAGTACTGTTTGTGTGAAAGACTATGTTACCATACTGTTACATCAACTGTAATACCGTGACGTCAGTATAACGGGGAAACCATGAGGGCTTGACAATACTTACCCATGTGGCTAATGAGGGCTAGGGTCTAGGGGGAAATCCTAGGCCTAGGCAATTAATGGAAGGGTGCATTAGTTGAACCTAAAGAGAGGTTTAATGGTAAGGTCCCCTTGGACACATGGCACCATGAGGGTTGACCACTTGGGAGGTATTGGGCTATGTGGGAGGATCTAGATGGGAAGCTGGCTAGAAGGGGGTTGAGAGAGAAAACACACGTACTATTTTTTGGTGAGCTAGCTGCTGAAGGTCTAGAACGTGGCTGGGTGGAAAAACGCGGTTGAAGCACTCAAGGTTGGAGGTGACCTATCATTGGTATCAGAGCTAGAGTTGGATGTTTTGGGAGTATGAGCTGTTTAAAAATTGATGAAGTGTCATGAAGGTGGAGGTGGTGACTTGAGAGAGATTGCGCACGGAACAAATGTCAATCCGTCAACCTACAACAAAAGTATAGCTACGCAGCGGAGCCGTGGGACTTGGGAGCTAGCAAGAGAGCTTAGTCTATGAGGTAGCAAATTCCCACTCGGAATTATTTATTCTACTTAGTATTGCGGGGCAGTGTGGGCGGCTGGCAACATGACATTGAAGACAACAAAGCGAAGTGCTTGGACTCTAGCCGTCAACCGTCAAGACTCAAGTCTTAAGGGTTTTAGTTATTAGCAGTCAGAATTGTGCGTTGTAGCCAAGCGACTTGAAGCAAGATTGAAATAAATGATGTGAGGAAGCTGAGCGCCCGTCATCATAATTGCGAAATTAGAATTAGAGCTCCAGAGGACTACTTAGAGTCTAGTACCGCAAAAATGGCCGTATCTTCCCAAACAGCTTGCTAAGTCAGGGCGTTGCACGAACGAAGTCATGGATTGACAGTTTGATGTTGGAATTGGTCGTGGAAATTCTTTCGCGAAAGTCCCTTATTCTAAAGATCGCCATTTTTTTCTCAAAATAGTTGCCACATCATTTCTAAAACTCCCCAACATTTGACAAAAGCCACCTCACTTTCCTTCATTTATATCCCTCTCTAAATTCTAAAACCCCCCTCTCTTTTCAAGGTCTTTTCACCCTCTTCTTCGTTTCAATCTCCTTAGCCTCGCCAAACTCAAAGAAGAAGATCGAAGAACGGGTCGAAACGTTTGAAGCAAGGAATATAAAGAAGAGCAGGATCGGGGAGAGAAATCAAGAATTTAAAGTGTGAGAGGACACGTCGGCTTCAAAGACAAATCCAACACCTCGAACAAATATCAGGGAAGTGGGCACTACATTTTTCTCTCTACCATAAAGCGTTTTGCTTTATAAATTCTGGAAAATATACTTCTTTATAATGACCACTCCAAAAAAGGGATGGTATGAGTAGAGAGGCCAAGGAAAGGGCTAGAAAGGGAAAAGCAATAGTTGGAGAGGAAATACATGAGGAGATACAAATTGAAACGCAAGAGGATAATGTGGAAATGGAGGATATTGATTACGGTGATTATGGAATTCCATATGTGGAATTCACTAAACTTGAAACTCAAATGCAAAATGTAGAAACACAGTTAGGGCTTATCAGCGAAACACTAAAAACCCTAGCGGAAGCTATAACTGAGATAGCCGATTCTCAATCGGTATCTATTACTTGAAAAATCACCGATTCCTCCTAATCTATCTCTCAACTTAGAGAAACCTCAAACATCCTTAAGGACTTAAAACCGCCAATTTTTAATGGGGAAGAAAAGGAGCCTAATAAAGATGCTATTAATACATTCTTGCAAAAATGGCAAGACTTCCATCGACTCAGGAATACTCCTCTTGAAAATCAAGTCGTGGAAGCAAGTCTTTCCCTTGGAAATAAAGCCTATAAATGGTGGATGAGCCTCAGGGAGAGTGATAAAATTCCTAGATATTGGATTGAGTTTAAACAAGCCTTCCTAAAAGAGTTTTTGCCAGAAAATGAATTAGAAAGAGCATGGGAGGCTTGGGACAATTGCACTATGGGTAAAAACACTGTAGTCCAGTACATAGAGAATTATAGGGAGGCAGTTCTTAAGCTGAAGGGAATTGATGAATTCCAAAAGATAAGGGGTTTCGTGAGAGGCCTCAAAGACGCTTATAAGGTTGAGGTGAAAAGAAATTCACCAAAAACCTTTGAGGAAGCCATTAAGTATGCCCAAATATATGATGATACGATGGGAAAATTTAGAGTTGGAACTTCAGAGCAAACGAGTTTTGTTCCAAAGTTCAATAAATTCTCCAATTTGAAAAGGAAGGGGCACTTTAAGAAGGAGGTTCCTCGGGAACCACCTAAGAAACCTCAAACACTAAATTATCCTCTCTTAAAGAAAGGGATTATGAAAGAGCCAGGCAAGAAAATCTTTGCTTCAAATGTCTGGGCAAAGACCATGCTGCTTGGAATTGCCCTAAAAATAAACCAGCGGGAGCTAAAGCCCCAAATAGACCTCCACAAAAACAAGTGCATGTGGTGCAAGTGTTACCGCTTAATGGTATTGAAAAGTACACTGAGGTAGAGGTCTATCATGAGGATAGCACCCATATGTGTTGTCTATCATCCGCAATGTGGCAACCCACCTTTGGTCCTCATGGTTTAATGAGGATGCATGGAAAAATTAAGGGGCAAAGAGTAAGAGTGATGGTCGATGATAGTGCAACACAATTTCTTAAACTACTCGTTAGTTAATAAATTAAAATTTCCTGAGAGTCCTAGCGCCCATAAATATGTGGTCTATTTCACGAAGGGTAGTGATAAAAAAGTTTGGGACACCATAATATATGGTGTAGAGATGGATATTCAAGGCTATCAGGATGCCTTGGATTTCCAAATCATGCATCTCGACCGAATAGATGTAGTGCTTGGTCGAGAATGGCTGTATAGTCTTGGGCATAGCTTACAGAGGAGTTATCTTAATAAGTCCATTATATTTGAAAAAGAGGGTAAAGTCTTCCAGATTCAAGTAGAACATGATGTGCCTAACTTTCCTCTTATTTGTTCGATGGAATTGGAATGACTACTACACCAAGAAGAATGCGAGGTATATCTTTGTGAACTTAATTTTATTGGTGATTTTATGCCTTCTGCATCGGAAAGAAGTAATGTTATTTTTTATAATGTTAAAAAGTATAAATCTTCTTTCAATGATTTAATGTTTGAATTTAAAGATGTTTTTTTGTCTGATTTACCTGATGGTTTACGTCCTCAGAGAGAAGTAGATCATAAAATAGATTTAATTCATGGATCTACCCTTGTTTGTAAACCCCCATATAGGCTTAGTCAAATGGAGGAATGTGAAGTTGAAAGATAGTTAACGGAATATCTTAGGAAGGGCCAAATCCAAAGAAGTAGCTCACCTTGGTCTGCATCAGTTTTACTAGTAAAGAAAAAAATGGTACTATGCATTTATGCATAGATTATCGAGCACTAAATAAAATCACCATAAAAAATAAGTATCCATTGCCTCGCATTGATGAGCTCTTTGATCAATTGCAAGGGGCAAAATACTTTACTAAAATTGATTTAAGATCAGGATATCACCAAGTACGAATTAGGGAAGATGATGTCCCCAAGACATCATTTCGTACTAGGTATGGGCATTATCAATTTAAAGTAATGCCATTTGGATTAACAAATTCTCCAGCAACTTTCATGACACTTATGAATAGTGTCTTAAGGCCATATCTAGGGAAATTTACTGTAGTATTTCTAGATGATATCCTTATTTATAGTAAAACCAAGAAAAAGCATTTGGAACATTTGCGAAAAGTGTTCCAACTGCTTAGAAATAATTCACTCTTTGTAAAAGAATCCAAATGTGAATTCTTTGCAAAAGAAGTGAAATACTTGGGACATATAATATCCCAAGAAGGGGTTCGTATGGATCCTGACAAAGTAAGGGCAATATTGGAATGGCCACATCCTACAAAGCTAGAAGAATTACAAATATTCTTAGGTTTGTTAGGATTCTATAGGAGATTTATCCAAGATTACACTAAGATTGCTCTTTCGATAATGGACCAGCTTAAGGGGAAGGGAAGCACCTTCATATGGGATGAACCTTAAAAGAGAAGTTTTGAAAAATTAAAGGTAGCTATAGCGGTAGCTCCTGTCTTAAAAGTAGTGGATCCCAATAAACCATTCGTGGTTGAGACAGATGCCAGTGATTTTGTTGTTGGGGCAGTACTTATACAAAAAGGTCAACTAGTGGCTTTTGACAGCACAAAGTTAGATCGTGCCAAACAGAATTACTTGGCATATGAGAAGGAACTATATGCTATAGCCTATGCTTTAAAAAAGTGGAGGCACTACTTATATGGTGCAAAATTTGAGATCATTTTTTATCAAGAGAGCATTAAATGGCAGCCAGAGCTTAAAGGTAGAAAAGCTAGATGGGCTGAGTTAATGCAAAAGTTTGATATACAATTGACATGTAGGAAAGGGAAGTTTAATGTGGTAGCAGACTCTCTTAGTCGAATGCCGATTGTTAATGAATTGAGATTTACTCAATTTCAAAATGATTTCCTAGAGTCCTAAAAAGGGAAATGTGAGTTTGATCCTCACTTCTCTGAAATATTGAAAGCAATTAAAACTAGGGATCCAACTAATCGAGAGGCTTTCACTGAGGAGTCGCATGGAAATGGTGACACATGATAGGTTGGTGATAAAGGACTCAAGAGGAGAAAATATACTATTGAAGATGTCTACCTACTCTACAAGGGTAGAGTAGCCAAATCCTTTTTGAATGTCATGATAGTCCGAGTGCTGGACACCCGGGAATTCAGAAGACATATGTGCTTCTGAAAAGACAATTCTTTTGGCCTGGAATAGGTAAGGACGTCCATGATTATGTATTGAAGTACTAAAAATGCCAGGTCAATAAGGCTGAATGCCTTAAGGTAGGAGGTCTCCTACACCCATTGGAGATTCCTTCTAGCAAATGGGAAAGTATCTCCATGGATTTCATTGTGGGACTACCTAGAACACAGAGGGGGCATAACTCTGTGTGGGTAATTATGGATTGGTTGACCAAGATGACTCATTTTATTCCTATCAATGAAGATGTTAAAACTCTAGAATTAGCTAGGCTATTTGTGGAGCATATCTATAGATTGTATGGGCTACCAGCTGGTATTGTTAGTGACCGGGATAGCAAATTTAACAGCCATTTTTGGAGGGTTGTGTTTAAGAGACTCGAAACTTCATTGAATATGAGCACCGCGGACCATCCATAGAGTGATGGTCAAACTGAAAGAGTCAATCAGATCATTGAGGATATGCTTCAAGCATATGTAAGTAAATGGCAAACTAATTGGAAACAGTATTTGCCATATTAGAATTTGCATATAACAGTGCCAAACATTCAACTACAGGTTTTAGTCCATTCATGATGATGTATGGATTTCAACCAAGAGCCTCAATGACAGTGGGACTTGAAAAAGAGAAGGTTCAAGTGGCCAAAGACTTTCTTGAGGATATGAATCAAATGCTTAAGTTAGCTGAAGATAGTATAAGAAGAGCTCAAGATAGAGCACGAAGTTATGCAAACCCCCATCGTAGAAAGTTGGAGTTTGAAGTAAATGAAAAAGTCTACCTTAAGGTACCTGAATCTTCAGAATCTCTTAAAACACGTAAATGTTCGAAGTTGTCTCCTAGGTATTGTGGACCATTCACAATACTTAAGAGGATTGGAGAACTTGCTTACAAATTAGCCCTACCTGAGGGATGTAGAGTACATCCAGTTTTTCATGTTAGTAGGCTAAAAAGAAAATTAGGAGATGATGATAATCTCATTGGAAATGAAGTCCTAGTTGAACTTATTAAACCCACATCTTTACCACATGAATTAGAAAAAATTTTAGATACACAAGAAAAAAGAACGCGACATACTATATGGAAAGAATATCTGGTTAAGTGGAAAGATAGATCTGAAGAGAGTTCAACATGGGAAAAGGTAAGCAGTCTCCAGAGGAGGTTTCCCAATTTTGTTTTCGAGGACGTAAACAAATCTTAAGGGGGGGGGAATGTTACGTCAACTGTAATACCATGACATCAGTATAACAGGGGAACCATGAGGGCTTGACAATAATTACCCATGTGGCTAATGAGGGCTAGGGTCTAGGGGAAAATCCTAGGCCTAGGCAATTAATGGAAGGGTGCATTAGTTGAACCTAAAGAGGGGTTTAATGGTAAGGTCCACTTGGACACATGGCACCATGAGGGTTGACCACTTGGGAGGTAGTGGGCGGTGTGGGAGGATCTAGATGGGAAGCTAGCTAGAAGGGGGTTGAGAGAGAAAACCCACGTACTATTTTTTGGTGAGCTAGTAGCTGAAGGTCTAGACCATGGCTGGGTGGAAAAACGTGGTTGAAGCCCTCAAGGTTGGAGGTGACCTATCACATACATTAGTGAGAACTTTGTAATCACATATAATAGTTTTTTGTGATCCTTATATTTTTAGATAATGCTCATGTGAGTCTATCTTAAGCTCAAGAGAGGAAATAACCAAAAAACACATCTACAACATGTTGTGATTTTTTTGCCAAAACCTCAAAAGGACACTTTTATGTCCTGTTATGCTACCAAACTAGTGATAAACCTATAAAAATGCATTGTCTTTGAAAAAACCTCTTTTTTAATATAATGTTAATGAAAATTTTGAATCTAAGCATATTTTGATATAAATATCGTATTTATATGGAGTTCATGGCCAGAGGAGACCTTTACTGAAAGGAAAGATGTCTTTAGATTTAAATATTAATGAAAGATGTCAATCATCTTATAGTATTTGGATCATATGGTTCAATTTTGATAGAATGGTCAATGAGTGAGTTTTTAAGTTTATCGATTTACTTTATCTCCATCTATGTGATTTTGTGTGAACTTGGATTCTAGAATCTAAAATTTTGTGATGGTCTAATATTTCAGTCGATAAAATGAAATTTCTATCCAAAAAAAGGGAGTGAAAGTTTTCCATGACTCCTATTGGAAGATTTTTTGACATCCACATGGACATATCATATGCTCCATATATTAACATGTTCTTATGCATATATGTTCTTATGTACATACACATAAGCATACACATAAGCTCATAAGCATACACCTAAGTGCATAATTGATCTTATGTCCATATGTCAAGTTCCAAATGTCATGTCTTTATATACTTTTGATTAGAAAGTATACCTATGCACATAAGTGCATTGAATGTAAGAACACCCACATAAGCATGAACATAAGCTCATAAGCATACACTTAAGCATGAAGTGTTACATGAACATACACATAAGCATACACATAAGCTCATAAGCATGCACTTAAGTATGAAGTGGTAAATGAACACACTTAAGCATGAAGTGGTACATGAACATACACATGAAGTGGTTATATGCTCCATATATTTTATGTTTATGGTACACATGCTATCTTATGCTCTTAAGAGCACATGGTTATATGCGCCATATATTAAGCATGAAGTGGTACATGAACATACACGTAAGCATCATACACTTACGTGCATAAGTGTATGCATAAACACATAAACTCATGGGGAGAATTTACTCTCGACCATTTGTCGTATGTATGTTCCTATGCACAAGCCTAATGAACAAATGCATAAGTGCATAAACCTATGGAGAAATATGCATAAACATAAGCTGAAAACAATCATAGACATCAACATATCAAGGCATATGGACACATAAAAATAATGGTGAACAAAACATTGAACATACTAGCCACAAACACATAATCCATGTCATATGAAGTATACTTATGCGCATAAGCCTATTGAACATGAGATTCCATTCTGAACTTGAACCCAAGTGTAGGAGCATATGATCATGACGTAAATTGGTGCGAATGAATGTATCAACATGAGCCTGTGCAGTATGCACATTGGAACATAAATCCGGACATGTGAATATTGAACACAATAGCTAGAAATTCATATAACATGCCAACATTGAACATAATAGCTCGAAATTCATTTGACAATGATGTGAATATTGAGCACAATAGCTCGAAATCCATATAACATGTTCTCAAAATGAAGGTTAAGCTTCAAAACCATACAAATAAACTCTAATCATAAGCCCATCTATGATAGCCAAATATGTAGTTCTCTCCATCGAACCTCGACCTCTTCAAGGGGCGGTGTCCTCTCAACTCTTCATGCATCCATTCATATGAAAGGATCAATTAATGGAAAAAAATGATTTCCAACAAACATAAATAGTTCAATTTAAATTCAAATGTTCAATTACATAAGAGGTCATTCCCTAAAGCTAGCACCTGTATCCGTGCTCAGGTTATGGCTCTGCATATGTGACCGTAGATGAGATACGATCCACTCCTCACGAGGGGTAGCAACAACAATGGTTGAGTTGTGCAAGTCCTCATAGTCCAAATCGACAAGCACTTGTAGACTCATGTGCCCATCATCACTGCACCCCTCCAACTCTGCCACATCCTCTGTCCCCTCCTCTGCATCTCCCACATCCTCCAATACCTCCTTTGCATCTCCCACATCATCCAATTCCTCCTTCCCATCCACAACATCCCCTATGCTCTCCTCCTCATCTCCCACATCCTCGAATGCCTCCTCCTCCTCCATCTAGTATCCCCTCATCCGCACCCTCCACTACCTCATTCTTCTCCTCCTCTAGCTACTCCTCTCCCTCCTCCGTCACATCCTCCTCTTGCTCCCCGATTGCCTCCTCCATTGTATTGTTTGTCTTTTCCTCTTTAGTGGACTCCTTCAAGGAGAGCGCGAGACATTGTCTCAACATGTCTATCACACGAGGGTCATGGGGGCCGTGCCTATGCACTGAATTACAATATAATAACGAATCAACAAGGTAGACAAAAATATCAAGAGCACATGGCAAATGAGCATTACGAAGCACTTAAAAAGAGTCATCCGTGGAGAGTACAATACCATGTGCATGCTCGAAGGCATCTTGCAAGATGAGCTTCATGCTGTCAGCTATCTTTGTGGCTGCCTTCTCAATGTCCCCACTGGAGGAGGCCTACGAGTAGAACCAACGACGATTAGATGCAATTCCTAAGATCTTTCAAGTAATGGGGGAAGTGGATTGCACTACACACCTCTATCATATTCTGCATCGGTTTCTGCTCCTTTACATAATGTGGATCTGGGGATGTGAGATCCACGTGCATTGAAGTTTTCCCCTTGTTTGTAGGTGAGGTTTCTAGATCGATGTGGATGGTACTCCATCCTGGAAACATGCGAGGGGTGAACATGAATGGAAGCACACTTTGCATAGGCATACAACATGAAACAAAATGGATGACAAAAAACATACCGGGGCTAGTACGGGAACGAGGAGGCTCCACCCTTGCCACCTCTACCTTTACTGGAGGTGGAGGAGCTATCAGTGGGGGCCCTCATGGTGGGGGGGCATGTGCCGCCATAGGGTCTCGTCGAACATGTGTAGCACAAAGGTAGGGTGCAGGGGGCAAGTTGTGGTTACAAACACAGTGACCATTGAACCTAAACTTAGAACAAAAGCTCCTTGAAATGTCCGGGGATTTGCGACAATCTAGCCTCTTACAAATCCACATCGTGCCCCCACCGAGGAGCTTTTGCTTCTCAAACTAAAAAGAAAGATGTGCAAGAGTGTGAATTTAGATGACCTCAATGCAGCTAGGCATACAAAAATCATTATATAATTTTTTCGATTAAATTTACCAAGATCATTGTGGGATGTAATTTGATCTAATAAGCCCCAATAGCTTGTATTAAGGCACTTAGAATCATGGTATTTATGTCATCTGTGTGCCTACGAATGTTGTAGCCCTCTCTGCCTCCGTTGCCTTGGTCAACCTACAAAGAAAATATGGGGAAGACCCACATCCAATCTTGGTTAAGGTGTTCTCTCTCTCTCTCATTTTCTCTCACTTAAAGAACCTTTCAGAAAAAAAAGATTGGTAGCTGGATCAAATCACCGAATCATTGAAAATAAGTCAGGGAACTACACGCATTATGGTGAGTAGGAGTTGTTGAACAATCATCGAACAATGCAGGTAAGAAGCGGAACACTAGCAAGGCAAATGGAGGAGGCTTTCACCTACTAATGAAGATTGGAAGAAGTCCAAGCTAAAGAAGATCTAGGAACAAAAGATCTAGGAAATGAGAAATCTTGGCCAGCTACTTTCTCAATAGAAGAAATGAAAGATTTTCCAACTGTCCTGCAGCCTCGATCCCCAGCCTATGACATGGGGAGAAAGTTCCCAAAATCTCACAATCGATGCAATTCCATTGTCCAAGAATACCACGTTTACGTTAATTGACGAGGAGATGCAAGTAGTGAATTTGTTAAACCTGAATCTAAGCAGTTCAAAGAAAATGAGCATTATTGAAGTCGGATAAAAATGGCAGAAATACGGTCAAAAAACTGTCAAGAACAGTTTATTCCCTAGGCAAAAACATTTGTGTTAGCACATACAGTGTGTTTCCTAGCGCCTACTCATCCGTTTAGGGGGTGGAGCTTCCAACCACCGTAAGGCCCGTAGTCTGTGAGTGAGGCAAGAGGTAGGGGAGCGGATGGAGCTTATGCGTTGGTGGTATAGCTCACGCTGTGTAGGTGCCTCTATCCATTGGGGACTCATTGGCAATGATTGTGTGCCAGATGTGACAAAGGATGCACATGGAACCACTTGATGGTCGATCGGCATCATCACTATGCCAAGGCAATCGTCAAAAAGGGATCTGGGAAGATGTCGAAAGATGACCGGGTCCCATCGCTGCGGCTTTCTTGAGGTCTCAAGGCCCAATGCACCATCGTGTGCATAAGGCAAATGTTAGACCCCGAGATCTATCCTCAGGCGGTTCCTATTTAACAAAGATCACATATCGAATACAAACAAGTGGTAGTATATCATTCGCCAAAGATTAGAGTTAAAAGCCTACCAAAAATTGTCGAGTTGCCACAAATAGAATCAAGGCTTGACGGTTGTAATCATAATAGAAACGACCAAAGAGACGTATGGGACTTTAAGGCAAGATAAAGGAAGAGAGGTTTGATGACACCAAAAAAACTGCAAGGCAAAGAAAATCACAAGTACATACAGTGGAGCTGCCCAGATTGATAAGCAACACTGGGGCAAGCTCACTGTAATGACGACAAGCTAGAAATGAACGGATAAAATGTAAGGCAATGCTAGCAAAGCAAAGGCTGTAGTTTAGTGCAAGCCTGCCAACCCCAAAGCTTTCGCATTAGACTCTGTGCATGTCGCAATTCCCAGTAAGTGTTCCTCGGTGTGCATATACTGCATATACAAACTATATGAGACAACACTGTTACAGAGAAAGGATTGCAGGTAGAGGCATGCCGTAGGTCTTCGTAAACTTCAAGCTAAGCATTATCAGTATTGCGAGCTCGAAGTCTAGTCGTAGTATGTAGATCAGGCACCAGCTAAGCAATTACCAAGAAATAACTTATGCACGTGAGTATGTGCTCTCCAATCCGCCAATAGAAAACATAGAGCTTAGATACCATAGGAACAAACATAGCAAATGACCAAGCCAGTCTAGTCTCTTACCTGGGAAGTCACCATAAATACATGAAGCTTGCAACAAGTGCCACCAATGTTAAAGAGCTCGAAGCACTCCCCTAGGGGCCACCAATGTTAAAGAGCTCGAAGCGCACCCCCGTGAGCAAAAGACCCACACAACAAAGGAATGCATAATGCAAGGACTCAAGGGTACAAAGATTGTTCAGTTTCTTCAAGACATCCCTTCAAGACTTCGCAAAGCAAAGAGACAAGTTCCAGATCTCGGTGAATTTCATGAGGAATCCACTTGATCCCAAAATCAAAGGGGATCCACTACCTTACTTATAAATGCATTTACCTGTATGAGACTAAGTCACATGTCACCAACCCAAACAAACGCCATAGAATGTGATAACCTTACAGTAGGCCATATTTCATATTTGAAACACTACTCATTACTTTGAATCTAGAAATCCTCCAGTCAAAGGGAAATTTCATTCATAAGGTGAAAATGGAGTCAGTATTTTGTTACTGTCATGCCCAAATGAGCCTTTAGATTAACGGCATTTTTGTGACTTTAATATCACCCTTGATTATCCAAGTAACAAGGGAAGCATAAAATTCGCCATAAACTAGCATATATGATGCAATCATCCCAAAAGTTGCTACATAGAGTATCCCAAATTGAAAACTTTAGAGAGAATTATTGGTCAAATACTAAAAGTTCACAAATCCAAACCACACATAAGCTGGAAACATAAAATATCTCAATGTCTTTAGTGGGATATTAGCTACTAGCATGCTACGCATAGTATATCAATCATCCATCCTGACAATAGTATTGCTTGCTAGGCCGACATCATAGAACCAAATGCCAATAGGATATTAGTTCTCCATCAAGGAAAAAGTTATGGAGTTTAAAGTGACATTGATATCATGCTTAATTATTTCATCATGCATGGGATTCATCAAACTCCCATAAACTAGCATTTATTAAGCCATCTTCACCAAAGTTGCTGAAAGTTATAGGTTTCCTAATAAACGGATGTAAATCCAAACCCGCAATAAAACTCATAACCATAACTATCTCAGTATCCCTAGTGGAACATCATCTTGCAACATGGTGCACATAGTCCATCCATTTCCCTTCAAGGAGATAGTGTTGGTTGCAAGAACATCATCTAAGAGCCAGATGCAATAAATATATCAACCTTCCAACAACGAAGTAGTTCCCTACCAAGTACTAAAGTGATGTTAGCATTACATCCAACAATAAAGTGATAAAAGGTGTAACAATGCAGTGTGTGTGTGTGTGCATGTGTCTTTCTATGAAACCAAGTCGACAAGAGAGTGTGTGTCCGCACGCACGTGTGCGTGTGCATGCACATGTGTGTGTGGTTGTGTGTGATTGTGTGTGTGTGTGTGTGTGTGTGTGTGTGTGTGTGTGTGTGTGTGTGTGTGTGTGTGTGTGTGTGCACCCACATGCATGTGTGTGTGTGCCTACAGATCAAGGGGTTAGTACACCGGACCTGGATACCAAAGTTATCCAGGTTTTGAGTAAAGGCCCTAAGCCTTTTAGAGGTGGCACAAATGCAAGCAGGGAATCACTAGAGAATTCACAAAAGGTGTCCAGTGGTTTATAGAAGGTGGCTGCCAAGTTTCTTAGAAATTTCCATCCAAATCCAATGTTAATAGTAGACCATGACTTCTTAATACCAAATTTCTCAAATATTTCCATAAAACCAATTCTGGTGTAATAAAATAAAAAAGTTTATTAATGAAAAGGAGGTGAATAGACATTTTTTATTTCCTTTTTCTTCTATTTAGCAAAGATAAGTTGTTAGCTTTTTTAGAGGTCAATCTTACCTACTTTATAGACTGGTTCTATCTTGGCTTGATAGATTGGTTCTATCTTACCTACTTTATAGAATGGTTCTATCTTGGCTTGATGGCTTTGGATTTGTACTTACATATCATGGGTGATGCACGCATCCTCTATGTCATAGACAAAAGATTTTATGGTTTATGGATGAAGTGAGTATGGGGTTACTAGTAATATGACTACTACAATGACCTACTTGGTGGGGCAAGCGATTCGGTTTATGTGCTTCACCAATCCTGGCTCTAGGTATTACAATTTGCCATGTGAATAGCTTGTTACAATGAGGGTAGAATGATATATTTGTTTTGCACTCGTATTACTTAGCCACAAGTATTTTCTATGTACTATACACATGGTGTATTGCCTTGTTGATATTCGATGCTCTTAAACACAATGATCACAAACGTGGTCAATAGTTTGACACCACAACTCTTATGTAGGTTTGGATGATTCTCTATGGTTTTTGAGCTTTTTTTCAGATGAATGGGTGTGCTAGCTTTTGGCAAATATATTTTCATTAGCTTTTCTAAAGGTGAGTGGCTTGTAGTCCATTTAGGTATGTACAAGTATGAATGAGTGTCTAAATTCCTTGTGGCTCTATACTATCCTTCATGAGACCATTAACTGTGACACTATGGATTAATAGCTACTATGTTGGGGTCGCCTCACTGCAATTACATGTCCTAATCCTAATAAGTGTGTCAACTAGGGTCCAAGATGTCATGAATTGTGATTTAATGCTCACTACACATCACACATACTTTCTAAGTTTATGATATTTATCTACTAATAGTATCATTAATATTCTTTTTATTATTTTATACTTTCATTTTTAATGTTCCCTTTATTTTATACTTTCATTTTTAATGTGGTATTTGGTAAATATTTTCCTTTTCCATCTTTGATTTCATTTATTTCGCTTTATGGTTGTCAGGTAGTAAAAACCCTTTCATCTAATCCATTTCTACCCCAAAACTTTGTTTAAATTGGTACCAGGGCTTAACTTATTTGGCGTGTTTTCATTTTATATGCCATTTGATGTTTATTATACCTTAGCTAATATTGTCCTCTTTCTTACATTTTCTCTAAATTATCATGTATTCTCTTTTTAATATTTTCTATACTAAGTATTATTTCTCTTTTAGCTACACTTGTTGTCTCTTAGGTTCAGAATTTATTTCCTGTGTTTTAATTGTCTTTATTTTCAAAGTCATTTCCTTCATTTCTTGAATATATTTAATTTTCTTTATTTCTAGAGTCATTTCCTTAATTTCTTGAATATATTTAATTTTCTTTATTTCCAGAGTCATTTCCTTAATTTCTTGAATATATTTAATTTCTCAATATTGCTTTTATTTTCTAGGCAAAATCTTCTAGTTTCAATTGGGTATGCATTTAATTCTTTTTATCCATCATCGAGATACATAATCAACATAACATGTAATTGCAAGATTACATTTGCATATATATATATATATATATATAGTCCCTTGGATGGACCTCTTACACACGAGGGTGAGGTATACTCCCTTTTTAATGAAGTTTTTGTGAAAATTTCTTGTCTTTATCTAGCATGGGGATGCTACATCATTAGTGAATAGAATTAACCTCCCAAGGATAAGCATGCACTAATACAGTCAAGTCTACTCAAACACACCTATTAACTTGTACACATGTCACCTTCAACTTTTGAATTTGGATGGTAGTTGGGTCTTTGATAAAAGAGATAACGAGCCGGGGTGAGCAGGCAATACCTGTCTACCCATTTGAAACTCTGATGTTCTAACACTTAGTGTCTCTTGGATGGTGGCAAGTAAGTTGATCCCCACCTCGGATCTTGGATTTTTGAAAGGATTCATCATTTAAACTTTACATTCAAAATTTGGTTATGATGGTCTAGTATGTTATCCCACATCAGAGGTTTTACATGGAAATATTTCCTTGTTGTGAATACCATTTCAGTCAAATCTATGAATGTAAATGTCTGTCTTCTATTTCATCCTTCTAAGGTTCTATTTCTAGCTTCTTTAAAAATATTTATTAAATTTTGATTCACTTGATCCTAATGATGGCATTAACTATATGGTTCTATTTTGATGGGAGTTTTAAATTTGAACACACACTCTTATTTCCCAACCAGCCCTTGGTTGGGCTAGTACTATATAGTTAATTCCTCATTATGGAATGATTTGTTGATGGTTAAAATTGCTTTGATTCACTTGTTGAGCTGTTAGGTTTGTTTGCGTATTCTAAGCATGGATGTTGTATACTTCTTATCTCTTGAGACTAATAATGTTTGAGTGGAAAATATAAGAAAGAGGACAATATTAGCTAAGGTATAATAAACATCAAATGGCATATAAAATGAAAACACACTAGATAAGTTAAGCACACAATGTAATAGAGATCATAACGAAATAAAAGCTATTAAGAAAGGAAATCAACTAATTTTAAAGGCATAGCAAATATAGGAAGAGCCCTGGTACCAAGTTAAATAAAGTTTTAGGGTAGAAATGGATTAGGTAAAAGGGTTTTTACTACTTGACAACCATAAAGTGAAATAAATGAAATCAAAGATGGAAAAGGAAAATATTTACCAAATACCGCATTAAAAAAGAAAGTATAAAATAAAGGGTACATTAAAAATGAAAGTATAAAACAATAAAAACAATATTAAGGATACTATTAGTAGATAAATAACATAAACCTAGAAAGTATCTGTGATGTGTAGTGAGCACTAAATCACAATTCATGACATCTTGGACCCTAGTTGACACACTTATTAGGTTTAGGACATGTAATTGTAGGAAGGCGACCCTAGCGTAGTAGCTATTAACCCATAGTGTCCAGTTAATGGACTCATGAAGGATAATATAGAGCCACAAGGAATTTAGACACTCATTCATACTTGTACATACCCAAATGGACTACAAGCCACTCACCTTCAGCAAAGCTAATGAAAATACATTTGCCAGAAGCTAGCGCACCCATTCATCTGAAAAAAAGCTCAAAAACCATAGAGAATCACCCAAACCTACATAAGAGTTGTGGTGTCAAACTATCGACCGTATTTGTGATCATTGTGTTTAAGAGCATTGAGTATCGACAGGCGATACACAATGTGTATAGTATGTAGAAAATACTTGTGGCTAAGTAATATGAGTGGCAAACAAATATATCATTCTACCCTTGTCATAACAAGCTATTCACATGGCAAATCGTAATACCCAAAGCTAGGATTAGTTAAGCACAAAAACTGAATCGCTTGCCGCACCAAGTAATTCATTGCAGTAGTCATATTATTAGTAACCCATACTCACTTCATCCATAAACCATAAAATCTTTTGTCTATGACATAGAGGATATGTGCATCACCGAAGACATGTAAGTACAAGTCCAAAGCCATCAAGCCAAGATAGAACTAGTCCATGAACCAAACTCTGCAGACCTAATGGAAAATGAAAGCGCCGAACAGGCAGGACATGCTAGCAACTCACCATACCCGAGAAGTAGAGGAGGTTAATGGGTTAAGGAACTATTCGCAATTGCCGACATGAAATGATGTGCCACAACCATTACCATATCAACAAGACACTATGCAATCTCAGTCTTCGCATTTCCAATAGGACAGTATGCAATCCTATGCAGCTCAATTTATGTAGGTCCAAGCTAGCAGGTGGCACAAAGCTCATAAACAAGAGATGTATAGAGAAGAGCACTAAAGCATATTTGAGGAAGGAGCGTAGCCAATAGAAAAGTATGGTTAGAAAATGCAAAGCCAGAGGTGTTCCAGAGTGGCATCTATAGGAGCCATAGGGTGAGCTAGAGGATATTGGGAATGAGTGATGAGATGAAGTATTAAATATAAGAGTCAAAAACACGTTCACAGGCAAGTATGTACATCATGTCTAAGGTAGGACACACCAATAATACAACTATGAATCAAGAGAATGCATTGTAGCAAAACTTGGAGATGGCATAACGGAATGATACTGTACAATACCAAGTCGAATCTTACACTAGTGTAGTATAACTTTGCAACCGTCGCTAAGACTAAAGTCAAGCATAAACTATTTAACAAAGATCACATATCGAATACAAACACGGGGAAAGTATATCATTCACCAAAGATCATAGTTTTAAAAGCCTATCAGAAATAGAATCAAGGATAGATGGTTGTAATTAGAATAGAAATCACAACAAGACAAAGCACCTATAGATGCGCACACAGACGCGTTTACTCAACTTTAAAAAAAACTTACGGGCACGTCTATTTGCACATCTAGAGACCTGCATCTAAAGGCACATCTATATAGCAGATAGATGCCCCTATAGATGCACATATAGATGCGTAAATAGACGCTCCGCCAAAAAATTTAAAAAATAGACAGACGCATCCTTAAACACATTTATAAATGCATTTATAGACGCATTTATAAATGCATTTATAGACTTGCAAATAAATGCTTCTCGAATAGACAGACGTGTATATAGACGCATTTATAGACGGTCTAATAGATGCACTACATAATATTTTTTAAATTTTGCGTGCTTGAACAGAATGTTGTGTATGTTGTGTATGCTATGTAGTTACAGGAATCCCATTTCCACATTGTGTAATTCAATTCTTACAGCCAACCGCATTTTAATTAGCACTCTTGCAAGCACATCTATAGCCGACAATTACAATTCTAAATAAAACATTACAACTCCAAAATGTTTATTTCACAAGGCATTAATTGATAGAACATTGCACAAGAAAATTGAAAGCCAAAAAATTAAAAAGAGTGTATATAAATTCATAGCTCAAAAAGTGCTTGTATGTACATATAGCACGAAGCTAAGCCACGTCCTGTGGCTTCAAGTACCAAAAATAAGAGGAATGTATATACAAGAGGCACGAAGCCAAGCCACTGGCTTTAAGTACAAAAAAGAGTAGCTAGCACTACTTCTATGACTAATCTAAGTTCGCCACATCCTCGCTCCCTTCTACGCTCCCTTCTTCACCTCCTTCTTCCTCGTCTTCTTGTGTAGGGGCCTGTAAACAAGGGACAACATATATCAATGTATGAAAAATCAAATCTTTACTTATAATATTGACATTATTTAATTACTTTCAAATACCTCGAGGGACGCTCTAGTAGCCTGGATATACTGCTCCTCAGTAATCAACTCGTCATTATAGAAGTGCTTCCATGTATCTCCTCTGCGATGGTGGCAGTGGTAGGCTATCTCGACAGGAGTAGGGTACCTACCCACGATATCAAGCTGCAAGATGACACAATTTGTGGAGGGGTTAGTACAAAGAAACAACCTCCTAATAAACTACATAAACAATATAATTTGAGATCGATACTTACAAATTAGGCCTCCCATGATTCAACACCCCCTGCTCCAAAATGCACCCATATTGCTCCATTTGGATCCTTCGTACCTCCACGTGCTGCAGACTGGGTTCCTCCCTCGCTGACTTCATTGCTTTCTTCCACTCACACTTGTATGCAGTGTGGGGCGGGGGCCCCTTGGTGGTTGACCTCCCTCGAGCCTGCTGGCAAGCTCCGCTAGTGCCTGCCTCTTCAAGCGAAGATCTTTTATTAGTATCGTAACAATCTTTGACTTGGCCCATTCATCTGTAAACTGAACATTGGGGGGGCTTGGATACCTAGAGCGAACAACAGTGAGGGTCTCATAAGCCAACCTCTTTGGATGGTCTTTGTAGTGGATAAAGCAATCTCTGTAATTGTTAGCAATTACAGAGCACATGAAGGCCATGATGTCCTTCCCCCATGCATCCATCAAGATGCCTCTTGTCTAAGTGATGTCATAGTAGATCGTACCATCACCCGAAGGCACATCTAAATCATCTGATCCGACTACCACTCTCATAGCTATAAAGAGGTGACCTTCCCAGTCCATTATACCATATCAGATCTTCCAGCTAGTAGCTCTTCACCTAGTATCTGTCTAGATCGCCATCTAAGCTCCACTGTGGGAGCGCACGGGTGGACGAAGCCATCATCTATACTACATCAGTATTGAAGGAAAATTTTGTTCATCTCCAGTTTGCTGTGTACTCTCTATTCTTTGTTCAATTTCTGTTCCACTGTGCCGTGTAATGTAACATGGTATCAGAGCCCAGGCAGCTCTAAGGATTGAAGAGTAGAAGAGAGGCGAGGGCTTCAACAACATACAGAGTGATGGCAATAGGAAGTGTGGCTCGAGTTCAGCAGCTACAGCTGCACCAGTTGCACCAACAATCCAGGTGTTAAGGATTTGCCCACTAGCCTTCACTGAAGGTAAGCTAGATGGTATGAACTACACTCTGTGGAAGTTTAAAATTACTGCCATTTTGGATTCGTATGAGCTTCTAGAGACAGTACTGGGGACTGACCTAGAACCACAAGGAACCCTCGACCCAACAAATTCGAAGAGTAAGATACCTCCTAATGCCGACCTTCTATGTGCTTGGAAACATAGGAACGCAGATGCTCTGTGTGCCCCGATTACAAGTACTACACTGATAGTGTTTTGACCTTGATTCAATATACATCTAAGGCAACTGTGACCTGGAACATATTGAAGAGTCAGTATGAGACGTGGAATCAGACAAGGATCCAAAACTTGGAGAATCAGCTCACAGCTGAGAAGCTTAATGAAGGACAGACAGTAGAGGCGTTCATTTCCCAAATCAAAAATCTATGTGACCAGATGGCTGGTGCTGGGATACAAAAGACTAGCGAAGAGCTAGCTCGGTGGTGTCTCCGGATATGTCCATCAAGGTTTGATGGACTAGTAGCAACGCTTAACACTCAGTTGAGACCCCAACCATTGTCATTTGAGGAGTTATGTGCTTCACTTATTGAGGAGGAATTGAGGCTCAAAGCTCGAGATGGAGGCGGTAATGGGGATGCTCGTTCTCTGCCACTGCGAAAGGCAAAGGTGGTTCCTCCACCAAAGGTGAGTCCTCTACTAGTGGTTTGACAAAAAGAAGAAGGGCGGCAAGAAGAAGTTTCAGGGAGAATGCTTCTACTGCAAGAAGAAGGGCCATGTGATTGCAGATTGCCAAGTCAAGAAAGCAGATGAAAAGAATGGTACCTTGAAGAAGATAGATAAGGGGAAAGAGACAACTAACACAGCAGAAGCAGAGTTGGAGCTATTTCTGGCCATTGAGGAAAAGTGTTCCTCAGTTCAAGAAGCGTCAACCCCCACTGATTCACGGGTGTTGAATAGTGGTGCCTCCCATCACATGACCTGCAAGAAGTGTCTATATTGTTCCATGTAGCCTCTACAAGAACCCATCACCGTGACAGTTGGAAATACTGCAAAATGCCCTATTGAGGGTACAAGTACGATTTCATTTGTTTCCGTCAATGGAGATGTTAAGAAACTATCTACAAATCAAGAGAAATTTTCTATCAGTTGCTTCTATAACTGACCTTGACCATGAGGTGAGGTTCAACAAGACAGGAGTAAAAATTCTGGATAGCACTGGCAATCTTGTTGGCACGACTAAGGAGGAACAACCTGTATGAGATAAGTGCTCTTACAACCACCGCTGGAGTGGGCACAAGCAGACTTCGGCACGAAAGATTCAGCCACATCGGATTTGCAGTGCTAAAGGAGATGCAGGAGGTGTGGTTGCTCACTTACCTGCAATCGCAGAAATCAAAGAACCATGTGAAGCTTGCATGATGGGAAAGCAACAGAGAAAGGCATTCCCACAAGAAAGCAAGAATAGAGCAAACGCTCCTCTAGAGTTGGTGCAAGTTGACTTGTGCGGTAAGATGCCTACACAAGCCTTGGGGGGGTCTTCCTATATTTTATTCATTGTCAACGACTATAGTAGGAAGATGTGGGTGTACTTTCTTCGCGAAAAGGCTCAAGCTTTTGGTAAATTGAAAGAATGGCTACAGCTTGTTGAAAATGAAACAGGGAGAAAAGTGAAGAAAATCAGATCGGATGGTGGTGGTGAGTTTGTTTCTACAGAGTTTGGAGATTTTTGCAAGAGCAAAGGGATCAAGCAACAAACAACAACACCACATATGCCTCAGCAAAATTCAGTTGTTGAACCACCAAATGTGGACCACCGTGGAGATGGGGAGGTGTATGTTGAAAGGTGCTAGACTGCCAAACCACTTTTGGGCTGAGGTTGTCAATACTGCAGTTTACATCCTTAATCGCAGCTATACAAAGGCACTCAAAGGTAAAACACCACATGAGGCTTACAATGGTAAGAAGCCATTTGTCTCCCACTTCAAAATGTTTGGGTGTGAATGCTATGCAAATGTACCAGACAAAGAGAGAAACAACCTACAACCAAAAAGCACCAAATGTATCTTCTTAGGCTATTATGATGAGAAGCAAGCCTATAAGTTGTATGACCGAGAGGCAAAGAAGATCATAGCGAGCCGCGATGTGGTGTTCAGGGAGCAGCCACATGCAGTGGAGGCAAAGAAGAGCTCTTCCACTTTATCATCAAGTGAAGAGGTAATTCACTATGGACTTGTCCCAAGAGCTATAAAGGAGGAGGAATTATCATATAATGAAGGTATAAGTCACCAACCTATTGTTACACCACCAAAGAAGCCATTGCTGCGATGGGTAAGGCAACTCTATGACCATGATAACCAGATGCCTATGTCTGTTGAGCAGCATGCAGATGGACCAAGGCGGTCTTAGAGAATCAAGGAGCAAAGGAGGGCTTCTACTTACATAGTCAATATGGACTTGATGGCTAAGATTATTGCACAAGTAAAGGAGCCTACGAATTTGGAGGAAGCACTTGCAGACCGAGATTGAAAAAACGCTATGCAAGTAGAATATGACAGCATCATGAAGAATAAAACTTGGGAGCTGGTAGATCAACCAGTTAACAGAAAGGTTATTGGCACCAAGTGGGTTTGGAAGGTAAAGTACAAGGCCAATGGGACTTTGGAAAAGTACAAAGCCAGATTGGTTGCACAAGGATTTTTGCAGGTTGAAGGGTTTGATTTTCAGAAATCTTTCGCTCCGATTGCTAGAATGACCACTATTTGCACAGTACTATCAGTGGCTGCTCATAAAAAGTAGCCAGTTTATCAAATGGATGTTAAATCAGCATTCTTGAATGGTGACCTCAAGGAGGAGGTGTACGTGGCTCAGCCACCTGGGTTTGAGGCCCCCCCATTTTGAGAACAAGGTATGTAAGCTGAAGAAGGCTCTGTATGGGCTGAAACAGGCCCCAAGAGCATGGTACCAATGGATAGACAAATTCTTTCATAAATTAAACTTCAAAAGATGTGCCTCATATGCTAACTTGTATGTGTATAGGAAAGGTGGAAAATCTGCTATTATTGTTCTATATGTGGATGATCTCCTTATTACAGGTGACTATGAAGACATGATCCAGTAGACTAGAAAGGCGTTGAGCACAGAGTTTGAGATGATAGACTTAGGCTTGATGCACTATTGTTTAGGGATTGAAGTATCGCAAGAGCCAGGCAAGATCTTCATCTCTCAGCAGAAATATGCAAGGGAGACCTTGAAGGCATTTGGTATGTCCGAGTGCAAGGAGATAGCTACACCTATGGAGGTAAATGTGAGGCTATCTATGGAGGATGCCTCATCACCAGCAGACATTGGGAGGTACAAGAAGTTGATCGGCAGTCTCATCTATTTGTGCAACACTAGACCGGACATCAGTTTTGCTGGTGGTGTTTTGAGCAGGTTCTCCAATAATCCCTGAGAGAATCATTGGAATGCATGGATGTGGGTGCTCAGGTATGTGAAGGGCACTCTTGATTATGGCATCATTTATGGTACGGGCACTTCCTTGGCTGGTCATTATGACTCAAATTGGGTTGGAGATGTTGATTCTAGGAGATCAGTTTCTGGATATTGTTTCTCTTTAGGTTCAAGTATCTTCTCTTGGATCAGTAAGAAACAACCAACAGTGGCATTGTCTTCTACTGAGGCTGAGTACAAGGCAGCATGTTTTGTTGCTTGTGAAGCAATGTGGCTAAGGAGGATCTTATGGCACATGGGAGTGCAAGAGGATGATGCAACTGTGCTGAGGTGAGACAATCAAAATGAGGACGAGATAGTGGAATTGGTCTACTATCCAATAGAGCAAAATGGAGCAGATATCTTCACCACGGCACTCGGGAAGGATCAGCTTCAGGGTCATCTTCAGAGACTCGAGATTGGGCCAAGAAGGTAGTTCACCTATGGGTGGACATTGAGGGGAGGTGTTAGATATGCTCAATGCCCCACCCTCCTGGTAACCACCAATGGTCCAAGGTGCTCAAGTTGTAAGGCCCCCTATATGAGGAGAAGCCATGTGTGAGCCCGGGAGACTGGATGGATCTTAACTTGCATGTCAGATGAGGTCTATCAATGAGACCATTGATGGTAGAAAGGTAATCTATGTGAGTCTAGCCTATGGGCTAGGCAGGGTAGGTAAGCTGGTAGCAGCACAAGGCACATTGTCTTAATTGTGTGGGAGCCCCTTACTCTTGCTGGGGCTTGGGGGCCAGCTAGCCCCCAGCTAGGGGGTACGAGGGGGGCCAACGGCCCCCAACTGGGGGGTCGGGGGTGAGAGCCCCCGAGGCGATGATATAGAGAATATTCCTTGAATATTCCATGGATGACTAGTCAGTTCCACCGACTAGGTTGACTAATCGGCTCCACCGACTAGGTTGATCCGACTACCACCCTTATAGCTATAAAGAGGCGACCTTCCCAGTCCATTGTACCAGATCAGATCTTTCAGCAGAGATCTTCCAACTAGTAGCTCTTCACCTAGTATCTGTCAAGCTCGCCATCTAAGCTCCACTGTGGGAGTGCACGAGTGGACGGAGCCATCATCTGTACTATATTAGTATTGAAGGAAAATTTTGTTCATCTCCAGTTTGCTGTGTACTCTCTATTCTTTATTCAATTTCTATTCCGCTGCGCTGTGTAATTTAACATCCTACACTACTATTCTGTTTACATTCTTCCATCCTACCCATTTCTTTACCCAAACACCTCCTCCCATTCTATTTGCCTCTCCTTGGCTCTTTTGTTCCCTTATAGCCTCATTACCACAATCACACACTCACATACACTCACACAAACACCTACACACTCTCATATTCCACTCTTAGTCTCCCCTCACACACACACAATCACACACTCACACTCTTGTCTTCTTGCTCTCACGATCTATTTTAACTCTCAACTTTTTGCTCACACACTCTAAGAGACATGAAGAAGCTACCTATAGATGCTTGGATTCAGGAGCACCTTGCTACAACAAAGGCTCAATAATAGACACTTTTGGACGAGAGTTGAGTGTGACTTTCATGCATGGGAGCCCTTTTGGATTTAGATGGGAGGGAGACTCAATACAATTTTGTTTTACTCTTAACCCTATATAGGGTAGGGAAGTGGCCCTGAATTGGTTGACTTTGAACATGTTTTACAACAGTTAGTTCTTAATGCCATCATGCATATTACTTTAGAATTTTATGCCTCCCTTACTGTAGACCCTAATACTCTTGCTAGGGAGATTGCTAGGCAAAGGGGTGGCAGGTCATTCTAGTATTGGTGAAACTTGATATGAGAGCTTGAATTAATACACCTTTCACCAATTTGTCTACTCTTCTTGCCCTTAATATTATCAAGGGAAAATGTCATGGTTCAAATGCGTTGACCCCCTCTTTCTTCATTACATTTTGGGACATGATTGGTGATCATTTCACTAGAGTGTTTGGGACTCTAGTGTTATGCATGATCCACTTGTAGAGCATTTTATTCGTCTTATCCCAATGAGGGTTGCAAAAGTTTTCTTTGACATTAGAGGCCCAGTGCTCTCATTGGCACCACATGTACAATCTTGGAAAGGATGGAGCATCTTTTATAACATATTCTCCTTTTGAGAGGCTTTTCAGTGAGCTATGCATTGTAGCCATGGTTTCACCACATTACTCCTAGATTTTGAGACAGCCTGCCATGGAGTAGATTATGTTTCTTGGACGGTACCCTGCCACGTTTTAATTTTTCAAATGCTTGGTTCAGAGGGGTTACCTCCTGATACAAATCAATCATAAACAAGTTCATTTTAGAAGGGTTAGAAGAGAGGTTTTAGCTTTCTAGATTAGTCCACCAAGGATGCCCTCTTGCCTTTTCCTTGTATTTATACAAGCCATGAGCATATTTTGGAGATCATAAGCGTGTAATTTTGGATTGAGACACCCTCTCAGATAAGATGAGAAGCTTCTTAATATTGAGTTTATAGATGGCAATATTGTTCTTTTAACACCACTCCCTAGACTCTCACCTCCTTAAGGATAGCCTTGGATTTATTTTGTATTGTAGTAGGTGTACATATTAATTGGAATAAATTCCAATGGCTTTTGGATTTCTAAGGAGGACACTCCACATTGCTCGGCTTCACTTGGCTTCAAAGGGGCATATCTGTCATATATTTTGCCTATAAGTTTGTGTTGCATATATCCTTGTAGTAGTTTACTCGTGCTGGTGGATAGCATTAGGAAGAAACTCCCCTTTTAGATTTACATGTAGTGGTCCAATTGGGAGAGATAACCCGCTTCTTCTATGGGCAAGCTGAAGTCTTTCAAAAACCTTGTAGGTGTGCGAATTGTAGATGGTTAGTCACCTCAAAGGGAGGAAAAGGAGAATTGAGTAGATTGATGTAGCCTTACCTTTGGACTGGGAATGTTTAGATGAGAGATGACATGATCATGTTAGATAGATGGGGGCTTTTTTGGTGATGGGTAGCTACTTCAGGTTCAGGTCTCTAGATGGGGATGCCTTGGTCTTTAATGTGCACTCTAAGAGCAAGTTATCTAGGTCCATGGATGAGGATATTATCATGGATGCTTATTTTTATTGGTTAGGATTGTGGGGCATGTGGAGCTATGTTTTGTAGCTTTTGGTTGGTATTTATACTCCTATCTAGAGGACATTACCTTGGGATCCTAGAGGATTTGGATTTATGGGGGTGTCCCCATAAAATACTTGCAATGGGATCCTAGAGAATGGGATTGGATTGATGCAAAAAAGCATAACAAAGAGCCTCCCATTCTTCCAGTACACTGTTAGGAATGCTAAGAGGTTTCAGCCTAGTGTTAGGGGGTGGAAGCCCTCTAGAGCCTCTCATTGAAAGTAATTTTATATTTTTACAGGTTTACAAAAATCTTTTTGGAGAAGGATTTGGAAGTCTCTTAGAAATGGAAAATTAGCTCTATTCTTTTGGGTTTTCATTCATGGAGAGAGTGTAGTAAATATTGAAGTTCCAAGTTTGGCGATCCTTCTTCTTGCCTGCATTGCCTATCAGTTAAGGAGTATATTTTGCATTCCCTTTGGGATTGCAGGTAGGTCAAGATTGTCTAGAAGGGGATTGTGGGACTTTTTAATACATTTGAGTTCTACCCTTTCTTCATCACCTAGGGCTCAATGGCTTGGCTTTCATAGGGCTTCAATTCTCTTATGATATGCATAACTAATCTTGGGCTTTGTCAATTTGATGTCATTTGATTGAGTTATGATCTCTGGATGTTGTTCCATCTTCTCCTTTGCTAGGGGAAACTTTTTCTCAAGGAGTGGAGAGGTCCTTTCTTCTTGGAAGTCTACAACTTTGAGTGGCACTTTTAGCCTCACACCTAGATCTTTATAGGGTGTTTTTGTTGAGTAGGTCGCTACCCTTTTTGGTTTTTTCTGGTGCTATACATGGTGTATTCTTGCCTTGAGCACGTTGCTCCACTCTATATTGTACATTTATCAATGTTATGGGGACATACTTGCCTTGAGCACGTTGCTCTAGGGGATTTTTTCATTACTTAATAGAAGTTTTTTTCATGGGAAAAGGATTAAAACACAGAAGTTTTGAAGGAAATCTAAGCTTTGTAGAGCTAAATTGTATAGCTAAAATTTTGTTCATAGTTCCTCTAGATGGTGCATTTTTTACATTGAGGAGATGAATAATAGAATAGAAGTGGGCATAGTTCCTCTAGATGGGGCGTTCCTTACATTATAGGGCATAGTTCCTCTAGATGGTGCTTACATTGAGGAGATGAAAAATAGACTAGAAGTGGCATTCATAATGAGCACATAAAGGCATCATTGGGGTATTGCAATTGTCATTAGCATCATGATGTCAATTGTAGAGTTTAGAGTTCCAAGCACTCTAGTTTTCAATGGTAACAATTTTTATATATGGACATCCCACATTGTGGGGAGGAAGCTATGGTGACCTGTCACTAAATTGAGAGGCTAGCACTAGGGCAAAATGCATCGCAAGAAAACAAGGATGCATATGATGAGCTTAATGCCAAAGCAATTGACATATTCAAAGCATGCCTAAAGAATTTCACTTTCGCCCAAGTGATGGACTTGACAAAAGCATTAGAGGACTTGACAAAAGCATTAGAGTTATGGACGAATTCAAATTCCAAATATGAGGACATAACACTAGAGACCCAACCTCAACCTCAAGAAACAATTAGCAAAATTGGAGATACGAGATGGAGATGTTATCATGGGTCATCTAAAATAAGATAAAGGTTTCAAGGGTAAATTGATTGAGAATGGCTTTGACATGGAACACACAGAGTTTGTGGAAAGAATACTCCAAAGTCTTCCCCCATCATTTAGAGTACTTCTATGATTCCTAGGGTCATTGCTTATTGACCTAGGTGGGTTGATTGGCCATTTTTTCTAAGAAGAGGATTTGTGAATGAATATAAACAACGTGCATTATTTGTAAAAATGCAAGTATGCAATTCAAAGGCAACGAGTCTCAGAACAAAGCACAGCATGGTGGTTTTCCATCCAATCCTAGAAAAACGAAAGGGTAAATCCAACAATGGTCTTGGTCATATTCCAAGCACAAAGCACTAGCCATAAGCAAAGTGAAATGCTATAGGTGTGGCAAGCTAGGCCACATTCCTAAAGATTGCCACAATAAGCCTAAGAATGGGTAATGTGATAAAGAAAAAATGATTCCATGCACATGCATCAAACAAAGATTTTGAACATCTCAAATCCATTAATGATATTGGTGCTTCACAACACGTATTGTTAATGAGATTGGTTCAAGACACTGGATCTAGTCAAGGAGGCAATCATCTACTTCCACATGTGATTGTGATTCAATTGAAATATGTTGTGTTGTGTGTACAAGGATTGGCCATAAAATCTCTTATCTATGCTCCAAAATGCAGCTCTGAAAATTATAGTACCTTTGATAACAAAAAATAATGAAAGACATCCAATGGTCATGGTTGCATTTTTTACAAACTTGCAGTAGCACCATCGGATTAGAAGGTATGCATGCTAGCACATAGTGACTCTATTAGAGGCTCAAACATATTTACTCTAGGGCTATGCAAATGCTTGTTGAGATGGTCCATGTTCTCCCACCTATCAAGGAATGGGATTGGGATTTGTGTGAAGGACGCCTTTATAGCAACAGCATTGAAAGTGATTTCCCAGAATCAAGCCATAAGGGCAAAGAAGCCATTGGAATTGGTACACAACATAGCAGGATACTTGATAGACATATCTTCACTTGTAGGCAACAACTACTTTGTGATTTTTATTGATGATTGCCAATTCTATAAAGAAGCAATTTGAACTACTTGATAAATTTCAAGGCTTCAAGATGCTTCCAAAAGCTTAAGAGTGGTTTGTCAAATCGAATGTCTTTGATCCAAAATGGAGGAGAATATACCTCCAAAGCATTCATGGATTTTTGCATATAGTAAGATAGCCAAAAGATGGACAGTGTGCTTAATTATAACACATGTTTGTAATAAACAATAAATAGAATTAATATATATCTCACAAGATATGAATATATCCAATCTTACAAATTAAAATTTTTTATAGGACAAGCGAAAGAACGAAGGAAAGGGGGTTTGTAAGTGACTTTAGACAAATTTAATAACTTAATAAGCAAAGCATACACGCTCATCAGTACCCAAGCATAAGCTGCCATCTGGCTTTCAAAAGATTCAGTAAATACAGGCCATCCACCATCACCACCACCCTCACTAAAGAACGTACGTACACCACACACACACGCGCGCACGCGCACACCCCCACCCACCCCACATATCTGTATATACCTAGATGAATCCAGGAACATTCCCAAACTCATCCTCTAAAAACACAACATAGTGCAGTTTCAATCTCACGATAGTCACTGATAAGATTGAAAACCATAAACACCATCACGCATAGCTGGGACTAGCTACTATGACATCCCCACTGACGTCATCAGCACCCAACAGTGGGTGTAGACCATAGTATAAAAATATGCTCTCACACATACAAATCCACACACCCACACATACTTGAGCATCCATTTATACAAAGTCTTCGTACTGAGTTTCTGTCGACACTCCAGAGGTAAAGGGCAAACTCAGTGATGACGAAGCTAGCACTAATATGTATGTTTGAGCTTTAATAACCTTTTACGGAAGAGTTCAGAACTTGACTGAATATGCAAAGTCCTATTACTGTGTATGCTACTGTTTCAATTTGGCAAAGCTCAAACAGCCCATAAGAACCTTGTTCAGAATTCTTTGCAGAAACAATATATCAAGTCATTAGGATCAACCCTATTAGATCATCCAGTCACCAACTTTGAGCGCAGTCTCACTTCAATGTCAACCCTACTCACAACATAGCCACAAAATTTGCATTTCTCCATTTAACCAGCCACAAAAATATCCCAAACGGATACAAAAAACCTTCACCCCCTAACATTTGCAACTCCTGCAACCAAAAGGAATCCAATGCACCTATGCGACATTTTTACTAACACAGTGCCTTTTTTAACAATGGAGGCAGGGTCCAGGCTTGGTCATAACAAATGTGGCCAATAAACAAATAAATACAATTCACTTATTTTTTCAGTGCATCCATCCGAAACGCAGGTAAAAGTTTTATAAAAAAAGGCTCCAAAGCCAATTTTGGTAAACGGTGATAAAAAAGACAAACTTGTTAGAGTTCTGGGCATCTTCTGTCTGTACTAGGGGAGTGTGGGCTGATTTTTGGGTGTGCCTGCCCAAAGATGGTACTTTCTGTATTATGCAGTTAGGGCAATACCAAGGCATTTAGCCAGGGTAAGTAGGCTAAGTTAAGGATGGAAAGAGGGCTTGGTTAAGGGCTAGTTAGGGCCACAGTTGGGCCAGGAACAGCAGGTCTGGTTGGAGGCAGTCATGCCAGCCAACCACCAACCAATGGGTCGGGTCAGCCAACCACGGTTCGGTAACCTGACCTGACCAGGCAATGCAGACCCAGTTGGGTTAAGTCGGCCAGGTCATTAGCCTACTTCCCTCCTATGAATAGGGCACTTACCCTTGTATGCTCAGAGGTGCAGTTCCAGCCTCTGTTTAGAGTCTTCCAGGGTGCAGTTTCTACCTTGAGATTGGTCTTCCAAGTTGTGACAATAAAGAGCAGAGGTTACACTTGCAGTCTTTTGCAGACCATTCTATCTCTAGTGGAATTTATGCATCTCTCTTCCACACGCTATCTTCAACTGCATTCTTTGGGGTATGGCATCAAAGTCCAAGGTAGCGTAAAGCCTTGGAAGTGGAGAGAGCTCTATGCTTGCTGCTGATCAGGGAAGGAGCAGATCCGTTCAGGACAAGGAGAAGTGGCCTGAAGGAGGCGTAGCCGAAAGATGGCCACCATGCAAAACTCGCAGTCTTTCCCAACCACACTCCTTTTCACAACAGCAACCCCCTGACATGGCAAGTTTGCTAGAGATGACTGAGAAGCCAGTGAAGATCCCCATGCTTCCTACATTCCTATGGACCGTCGGTTGGATGGAAACAATTACAGTGTGTGGAGGGTAATGAAGGAATCATGTTGCAGTCATATGAATCGGTTGATTTCATTCTTGTTGGACTTGTCAAGCGAGATCTAGAGGAAGAGAACCTTGGCATCATGGACCAGATGGAGCCAGAAAACTTGGCACAGTGGTGGGATCGTGTCGATGCTCAAGTAACTTCATCTTCCTCAATTGTACCCCTTAGGTGATCAACCATGTGAAGTGGCCAAAGGAATCTGGGAGCATTTGGCACAGGTTATCACCCATGAAGCGCATCTCCTTGGAAGTGCAGATGCTAGTGCTGAAACCCACAAAGTCCGCAATCATACAGGAAGCACATCAACGAGTTTCAAGCTCTTCAGCAGGAGGTCCTTCAAGTTGGGAAGGAAGATATCGTCGGAGGACATGGCCATCACGTTGCTGTCCATCTTTCAGCATTCTACTCCCCTTTGATTACCAGTGGGCGACTCAACACTCTCATGTGGGAGGAGCTAGTACTAATGGCGCTGGACCAAGAGGAGCAGTTCGACCACCCTCCACTGGGCGGAGGATCAGAAGTCTTGGGGCAACGAAAGGGAAGATGGGGGCAGGAGGATCAAAAATAGAAAGCAAGGGGGGCACAAAGACAAACGAGGGGGGGGGCCACAAAGATTGGCGGGTGAGGGATGGAGCTAGCAGGCGAAGTGTGGGGAGAGCTCCCTTTAATAGGGCACTTTGCAATTCTATTGTATCTTCAGAGGTGGAGTTTTAGCCTCTGTTTGGAGTCTTCCAAGGTACAGTTTCTACCTTGGGATTGGTCTTCCAAGTGGAGGTGAACAGAGGTTTTTTCCAGCACATACACCTGCAGTCTTTCGCACTACATGCGCTGCCAAAATACTGTAATGGCAAAATTCAAAGCTCCCTACACTATTGTATTCTCAAATAGGCACGTAACTCAACATAAAAGAGTACAATTCCGCTCCAGATAATTTCACAAAGCATCAAACTAAATCAAAAGTAATATTTTTGTCTTAAGTAGCTGTGTTGGGTATCCAAGGCGAGCTGTACTGAGTAAGCTTCTGTTTCAACGTAACTACCCACTTAAGGAGTGAAGCAGCCAAATAAGCAGTCGGTTAATTGTAATCTACTTGCTCTCCAACACATTTATCCAACATGTACGTATCAGAATTACATACAAAAATGTCACCACTCAACAACAGTTGTTAAAATAAGTGTTGCATCTTCGCTTCTCACACTGGAAAGTCATTTGGGGAGATTGATCAGCGAGCGGCAGAGTTTCGGCTGGACAAGTTGGCAGCACTCTACCGCCATCGGTTTGGCCAATACCCATGTATCCAGTATCCTGTTTTCCAATTATCCAGGAAGATGACCTTTCGAACGGCCCAGAAAAGTAGAACCATGAAGGTTAACAGCGTCATTCTTTGAATATTCTGGTTTTTCACTTCGACCAGGAAATGCGTTGTAAAGGCTAACACCAGTCCAAACAACGTGTAAAGGAAACCGATAACGAATCCCTCGGCTCCCAGCTGCATACCAGAGGCTTGATAAAAGAACACGAGTTTTCCAGGGTTGTTTCTATCCGCGATGAAGAGGGGCATACTCCTAATAATATTGTGCATTCCTCCTGAGACGCTGAAAAAATACACAAAGAGAGCAAAGGCAGCCCACACCTTACGATCGTGCAACGGAGTATCACCCGCCATTAATTTCTTAAGCACGAAGGGTGCCGCCACCAGAAGACCCCCGATAAGAATGATGAGTTGCTTCTTGGTTATAGGAGGCGGCCTCTCGATTGCTCCCACCTTCTGCTTCGTCTTAGACTCGACAAAGGAAGACATTCCGTCAGCAGAACGAGCGAAATCACTCTGGTCCATCACATCAGCATCTTTGGGGGCTACAGATCCTGGCGGCAAGTGCTTGATGTGGGGCAAAGAGTTCACTCCAAATAGGTTGAAGCTCATCTGCGATTGTTTGAATTCGAGATCGATAAAGAAGACCTTCGAAGCAGAATCCTTGCCCTCATTGTGCTTGATGTAAGCAGACGCCAGGAGACCGAACTCGCGTCGGAGATCCTCGAGGCGGAGCTCGGCGTTGTCACGGAGCTGCAAGGCATCGAAAAAGATGACAAGGGAGTAAGAACGGGACTGGGCTTGCTCGATGAAGTGGCGAACGCCGGCATCATCGAGGCGGATAACGCCGTCAGGGGAGCGGGACTGTCGATCGAGGAGAGCCGAGACGCGATCGGCGTTGGAATCAGAAGAGGAAGGCACCGCAAAGCAAAATGCGATGAGCAAGAGAAGCAGAAAAATCGATGGCGAGCCACAGGAGAGATCCATGACGAGGAATGGTGAGGATAGGATCGATCGAAAGCGTGAGCTGCGACAAAATCGATGGATCTGCTCAAAAATCCCGAGTGAATTCCGTTGGCTTGCGATCAATACACGAACTGCTACGATTTGCTGCTGCTGCGCTCGATCGAATTGGATCTGTTTCTGCAAATCAAATGGATCTGCTGCTGCAAATCAAATGGATCTACTGCTGCAAATTCCCTACTGTTCGCGAGATCAAATGCACAAACTGGATGAATCTTCGTGATCAAAAGCACAAACTGGATGAATATTCGTGCTCTCGAGAGCACAACGATCGATTGCTGCTACAATTTACAAATCCCTAAGAGAGTTGTGATGAATCCATCGATGAATCGATCAGGATTTCTGCTGCAGAAATCTCGGCGGATCTCCCGGCCTCTCATGCAAACCCTAATTCCCAAAACTGAGACACTGGGACACACACACACATGAAGAAGCCTCTGTTCCCGCGCAATGGCAGGCACTCTGGCCGACTCGTTTGGGCACCCACCCCGCGCTTGCGGAAATAGCCTCTATCAAGGCCTAGCCCCGGTTGCACTCACCCAGGCGGTCACTGTGCCACCTCACCAGTTCCTTTGGGCTTCGGCCTCATCGTCTTTGCAAACTGCCAGACGTTGCCCAAAGAGTGCTCCTTGGGATGGGCGGGTTGTCATGGCCAAAGCCTTTACACATAAACTGCCCGCCCTAACATGCATTAAGAATTTGTTGGCTTGATGTAGCGGGAAAGCAAGGTGCCCATCCATGGGCAACGAACATTGGCTGGCAATGGATGGGCAGATTTTGGGCATGACATGGCACCCAAGGAGAATGCAAGGAGAAGAGTGTGATGAGCAATGTGTAAAGCCCTCAGGGTTTTATTTGTTCCCATTGGCTCTAAGGAGTGTGTATGGCGAATATCACTCCCTTGGAGGTGCTCGAATGCCACAACACCCCAGGTACACGGGAAAAGGGCCTTAAAAAGGTTGGGTTCAGACTACCCATTAGTAGTCGCCGCCTTGCCTGTTCACCAGTCATTGCCCGGAGGATTCCCACAACTCCGCACTCATGGGGAATTGGATGGCGGAAAAGTTCTTCCTTGTGTGAACAGGCTGGCTAATCCTTGGGTGCTAGACAACCCCTCCTACCACCCAACTTTTTTCCCTACCTTGCACAGAGGGTGCAATCCATTCTTTAGCCCCTAGTCAATGTTGTTCCATAGGCCTCAAAGTAGTTCTCTTGCAATCGAATGTTCAACTCATCGAGCATCTTATAGGGCTGCACCCGCCTTTGCATCGACATTGGTGGCCCTACGTTGCAAGTGTAGTGCCCTCCTTGTAGCATCCCATGTTCTCCAGTCACAACTATGCCTATTGCTGCTCTATGAATGCCATCCAATGTGTCTTTTGATTGAAGTTTCTAACTCACAATCATTTCCATTCAAGCCCTTGTTCGATCTCCTTGTATTAGGAGAAGTAAACATTATGCTCTTTATGAAATGCAGATTAAGGAATTCGGAAAAATGCATGCAACATCATTGTAGTGCAAAAGTTACCTCAATCCAATTGTTGTGTAGCATTTCCTGTTGGATCTACTCATCTTGGCAGTTGGTGACTTTCCACCGCCCATACTGAAAAAGGAACTTAGCTTAGTATACCCTGGAAGCCCGTTATCTTTTTTAGACCCCTGGCTACCCTCTCCATTCCAATGGTCATATCGTGAATGCTCCTACTTTGTGACAAGCTTGTTGACATCCATCCACTACATACTTGAGAATCACTTGAGAGTGAACAAGCATGAATGTGCCCAACATGGGATGAGACCCTAAAATATTGTGAGCAGTGCTAATCCTTGGACCTTAGATAATCTCTAGCCCAATGGGCAGAGTACTTCTTCACTAGCCCTAAGGGTGAAAATAACCAGTTACTTTAATTTCTTATAATTATCTGTGTGTAGAAGTACTCTTTAATTTCTTATAATTACCTAGGCTACCTCCCTCGCCTTAACACATCGACATCTCTCTCTCTCTCTCTCTCTCTCTCACTCTCTCTCTCTCTCTCACTCTCTCTCTCTCTCTCTCTCTCTCTCTCTCTCTCTCACTCTCTCTCTCTCTCTCTCTCTCTCTCTCTCTCTCTCTCTCTCTCTCTCTGCATGGATAGAATGTCTATGATTACCTTTCAAAACAAGGACTTAGGATTTGCAGGATTTTTTTGAAGGAAATTATATGTGACATCCTCCCCTAAAGGACAGTACAAGAATTAAATTTCAACACAGGTATCAATATCATAGTTACAAAGGATTTGGGAATGTTCGACGTGTGAAACCAGAATGAGAACACTACATCATCAAATCACATGGAAATTTACTAGAATATGAAAACAAATCACTTTTTAATTATGAAACCAAATATATCACACAAGGTAGAATCCAAGCCTAACGTCAAGCATGAGATACGTAAACAATCTACATATTCAAATGTCCATCAATGGGCTTCAGCACTAGTTTAGGGCTGCAATTGCAACCTCTGCATGTTCTGTTAAAATGTGCAAGTGCTTGTTTAGGTTGCCTCACCTTAGACAATGGATGCTTGCCCAGACTCCTGAACCTTCCTTGCCTCCACTACTTATGTCTTGGTTACAAATGTGGAAGGTTGCAAGTCACCAATTGGTAAGATAGGTTGATGCAAGATGCAAAGATTCCACATGCATAAAATTAAACACCCATAGCAAAGATTCCACATCCATAAAATTAAACACCCATAGGGCAATTTAATTGAACCAACTCTCGTGTCCATAAAGCAATTTAATTGGACCAGCCCTCAGTTCCTCTCCAGTACCAACTTGATGTGTCAAGTTGCATGCAGTGTTTGTAGCTCTCATTGTGAATCATGGCATAATGCACTCCCAATGATCACATCTTGCTATGCATGTCCTCCGCCTCTTGTAGCAGTGGTCCATGATGGCGTAAAATATGGGCATCTAGACCTTTGGCACTCTAAAACACCCATCTAGTAGCCTATGTGTACAACTCCCACGAATTTGCGATTGCTTGTGTGCACTTTTGCATAGTGGTACTTGTCCCTCCGCGGTAGGAACTTGAAGACAATGTTATCATTGTACATTTTCAAAGTTCAACCATCCTTTGTGTTTGATGTGGTGGTTGTAGGGACCTTGTCAACATCTTGTTTCCCAACAAAACAACTCTGCTATGAGGTCTCCATCAAACATGTTAAGGGCTATCATGAGTGATTTTCGGAGGATTTTCACTCCATAGGGGTGCCCAAGGAATGTGGTCTACTCCTTGAGAGTTGGAAAGTGAGGAACCCTATGCCTGCCAATTGTTGAGGTCAAACCCAACCATGTCATAGGTGCTTGAGACAAGAAATCACACATTACTACTCATGAAATGAATGTCCCCTAGGCTGCCATCCTAATCAAGGGCCTAAATTACTACCATCCTTTGGGGCCACCAATGTCTTCACATGAGATGTGCTATGAAATTGAGGTGATGCAAGAACCATTGAAAGTGAGTTGTAGGGAGGGTGTCCCAATATCAATGCTAAATTTATGATTTTTTTTTTGCGAGGAAAAAAAGAAAATAAATTAATGGAAAATGATTACAAGAATGATCTTTAAATCAAAATCAAATGTCAGCAAGAAGCCTTGCTGCAAGACGAGCGAAGAGAGTCATGATGTCTACCAAAGTAGAAGAGAGCATCCAAACACTGTTGCCTCAGACAGGAATGCAAATCCTAGGCAAAGGGAGCTTCTAAAAAATGAAGGAGTTCCTCGATTTCTATAATTCATGCAGGACCGTCGCTCTCATCAAGTGCCAGATCAGCAAAACTGATACTAAGTCATCCCTCCTCTGTCACCAAACAAAGCAATTTTCCACTACATTGCAACATGAATATTAGCTATAGCCAACCAAGATTGAATCATTCTCCATACACCTCTAGCTGTAAAGCAAGCCCAAAAAAGATGAAAATGACTCTCAATTTGCAGCTTACAGAATGGGCAAAAAGGTGAAATGTCTTTTCTCCATTAAACAATCCTGTCCTTCGTGGGCATCTTAGCAACCAACATTCGCCATAAGAAGACACCTTCCATGTTTCATGGCCTTTGATGTTTGTATGAAGAGTGTGAGTTGGAATCCAAAATAACAACACTGCATGTATTTTTCAATTAACACATAAGATTGACCCAAATTCGTGCGATATTGTTAATTTATCGTGTGGTATAATTGACTATATAAAACTCTGTGCCCACATCATACCATTTGTAGTCTTGATATTCTAAGACTACTTGGAGTCTCGATAAAAACATGGAGAACGTGCTTGCATCCAACAAGTCACTCTTGATGTGTATATGCTTTATGAACATTGCCTTATATCATCAAGAAAGTATGACCTTCCGTGTCACTATATGGAATTAGCTCTAAAATGTATCGCTCCTTGCCATGCTTTGTAGGACAACCACCAATCTAGTGAACGCTACCTTGATCCTATCAAATTTTGCAAGTATGCCTTCCTAATGATAGCTTTCCCTTTGGCTAGAGAGACATAAAAGGAGGATCTAATTTTTGAGAGCACAATAATGTAGCTGGGGCCATGATGTCAACCAATGAGATGGACTCAAATGGCCAAGAAGAGTAAAAAATCAGGAGAAAGATTAAGGGAGGGAGTGAATAAGGCCAATTTAGGGTCTATATGAGATGGTAGGGGTAAAAAAGTTTCATGACTAGGAGAGGGTAGGACAACAAATAGAGGAGACCAACAATTACCATGTGAGGTAGAAAGAGAGGTACTTTAAAAGAGAGAACAAATGAAAGAGGTGCTTAGAAGGATACAACAGATAAGTTGGGAGAAAAAAGAAGGATCATGAGGTAAGGTTGAGGGAACCAATGGAATGTTAGGTGGAAGTCCTTGTGAGAGGGAGGAAGGGCATATGAGAGGGCAAGTACTAGGAGGACAACAAGTACTAAGAGAGGCGACGAGAGTAGGTATCAAGAGAGGGTAGGAGATCAAGTACTAGGAAGGGTGAGGAGAGCAAGTATGAGAAGCAAGTACTAGAAGAGGGCAGGAGAAACTACCAAGGGAGGGGAGGACCAAATGCCTAGAGAGAGGAGGAGACACAGTATGAGGAGAGGGCAAGAGGAAGGGGAGAAAAAGTATGAGGAGAGGGGAAGAGGAACAACCTTCTAGTATGAAATGACCCAAATTCTATGTTAGTGTTATTGATATCCTTCATTGATGGGAAGATTGGGGTTAGTGAATTGGACCTACTTTGAGGTGAAGCAAAGAACGAACTAGCGCATTGCAAAGGAGAATTGCTTTTTTACTATATTTTGGAGTACTATAACCCACCATAGATTAAGCCAACACTTTGAACATCCATGCCATACATTGATATATATTCTCCAATCATATACTAGGGGTAAAAATCAATCAATTACTTTTTGAAGCACCAAGAAAATCCTTTTTATCTAAAGTTATTGCCCGTTCACTCTGATAATGGATCATCCCCCCACCGCCGATCTTCCCCCCCAAAAGAAGGAAGTAGAAAAGGGAGGACCCACTCCCCCCCCCCCCAAAAAAACCAAAAAAAAAACCCACATAAGGAGACATGTGGCACAAAATGCTACATGCCAAGTGTGCGCATGTGGCACAACCATGTTGAAATGCCTTGTGGCCTTTGACAACATCAACGTTTTGGTTGTTAAAATGCTAATATGGCTAAATTCGATCTGGTACACTTGACTTGTAGCATGTTTAACCATATGTACAATGATATGCCACATAGTAAGGTGCCATGCCAACATTTTGGCATGGCACCTTGCCATATGCCATATCGATAGACAGTGGCAAAAAACCCATGTTTGTAGGCTCTTGTGTTATGTCTCTAGTATTTCATCAAATTTTTATGTTATTGTTTGGGCAAAATTTTCATGTTTCAATGCTAAGATTTTTCTAATTTATCATATTTTCACAAGTTCTCTTTGTTTCGAGGCTAGAAGTTAGTCCTTTGGCTATTCTCATGATGGAATTTCTTTGTTAGGATATTTTGGTGGTGCAATTTTCACCACTTTTCAATGCACAGAGAGAGAGAGAGAGAGAGAGAGAGAGAGAGAGAGAGAGAGAGAGAGAGAGAACAAAGGGAAGAGAAAGGAAATGAAAACAAAGGCAAAAAGGGGGGAAAAGGAACAAAATGAAAGGAAGGAAAGAGAAAAGAAATCAATCGGGAAATGGAATAGGGATCTAAAAGGAAATAGAATGAAAGGACTGGGAAGGGAGAAACGAGTGAAGTAGAAGGAAAACAAGTGAAAGGGGAAAATGAAAGGGAATGAGAATGGGAGAGAAATGGAAAAAAGATACAGGAAAGGGAAGCAAAATGAAATGAAGCCAAAGGAAAAGGGAGAAAAGAAGGTAAAGAAAAAGCCCAAGTAGCAGGAAGTGCCAAGGTAATTGAAAGGAAAGAGAGGAAGAAATGGAAGCAAATAATACCAAAGAAAGGAAACATAAAAGAAACACCATACCTTGGAAGGCAAGCAACAGGACAATGTGTTAAATTCAAAGCATGGTCTATGAGGGAGAGAGTAAGGAGTGGCATAATTCCCTTCCCTCATGAATTTGGCACATGTGATTACACGGGGTCTTGAGAGACGAGGTGAAATTTCTTAAAAGAGGGAACAAAAGTTCTTTTTAAAAATTTGAAAAAGTGATCGCATGAGCTCTTGAGAAATGGGTATATTTTATTCCTTTTTAAAAATTGAAATTCATGCTTTTTAAGAGAAAGCAAGAGAAAATTCCCCCCTCCCCCTTCCCTCTTGCCCCAACTTCCTCTTTTTGGGTTTAGGCTTTGAGCAAGGGATTCTCTTAAATCATCAAGTGCACTAGGTCGTGCTTTCTTAGGCTGTAAGGGGGTTTAAGTAAAACATTTCCTCTCTTCAACCCCCTCTTGCATTTGAGGAGGTCTCACACCCACTAGGTTGAAAGAGCGGTATACGATTGGCAATAAGGGAGGGGTTATTCCATCAAGTCCCCTCCCTACAACTCATACTAGGTTGTTAATGCTCCTTCCTTACTTCTTTAATTAGTAGTGTTACCCATCTTGTCATGAGAAAAATGGATATGTTTTTATATTATTATTAATCTTATGTATATATGATATATCATAGTGTAGTTTTTATCTTTATGTATATGCAATATTTTTAATTAAATATTTATTACCATTGCCCTATTGTTAGTTTTTGCTATCTACATGTTCATGGAATTACACCTTAAAAGAAAAGAAACTTCAAGAACATTGTCAAATGAAATGTTTTATGATTACTATTTATTAGTTTATATTATCAGGTGTCTATGAACTAGTTCTTCCTCTTTATTTAAAATTAATAAACTAACTATATTAAATAAATAAATAAATTGTGAATTTAATTAGTTTGTTTATTGAATTTCAGAAATGACAATCTCCCTACCAGGTCTATCACTATATGGAGCTCAAGTAATTCACATACCTTGGTAGAAAGCAAACAAATGTAAGTAAAAGTGTAAGCTGTATCAGGCAAATGATACAAAGGGGTTGGATCACCTGACACATGGACTACTAGATGGAGTTGATGTTGATTCATGGGCTTTATTGTCATGGATTTTTTCAATGATAAATGATAAGTTTGTGTATTGGAAATCTTAGGCTCCAGCTTATGCATGTTTAGAGGACCTAAAGCCACCAATTTATAATTGGGCAGAAAAGAAAGAAGCAAGGTGCTATAACACGTTCTTGCAAAAATGGAAAATGGCAAGATTTCAATTGACTCAAGAATCCCCTCCTGAAAATCAAGTATTGGATGCCAACCTCTCCCTTGGAAGTAATGTAGCACTACTACATACCGAAGAGAACACTACAGGAAATCATAGATAATCGCATGCGCAATGAACATGAGATGTACTCATGGGGAATGGAAATACATGGAGATATATGCAGACATAGAGAACTCAAGAGGAAATCCCATCTCTATTAGTAAACATTCGTGATGAATGAATGAGTGAATGAACGCCCAAAGACTCTAGATCGCATGAATACACGAGCCTGGATGGCAACCATCATACCCGTCTAGGCGGTTACAACTACTCGCACCTCTTCGAATCCCCAATGGGATCTTGGAGACCATTAATGCCTTAACACATGGCACTCGCGGTGGACTATCCAAATCCATAATGTCACAACTATCCCCTAACTAGAAGTGAGATACATTACAATCATTTTTTGGCCAAGTCAAGGCAGAGAACCTATGCAAGAAGAAGAAATTCCCAAGTATTCATCAAGAGACTCAACCAGTCTTCCAGAGAAGATTGAACAACACATGTCCTCTGCTTGATCCCTTTGGGATCCTCACTATCTGCATCAGTAAGCCTCAAAGACCCTACATTGCATGGCTGGCACTAGCACTGTCCAACTCATTGGTGCTTGCTCCATCTCCTCTACATAGCAACGTCTTTGTCAGCACTCTTCAACCTCACGCTTGTGCCGTTGAATTACCAGATCCTAGTGCCCCATCATCTCTATATCCATTATCAATTGCATCATATGTGGCTATGTATAATCTACATAGCCTTGCTCTAGCCACTACTCTCTACCTATCGGTACCATGATCATAGTGCCCCAAGGTAAATTTAAATCTATGTGCTCCCTATGCATCAGTGGGCACTGGTAGGCATACGGAAATAAAGCAGGTGGATTTACTAATGGAGCAAAAGGGGTGTGGTACTTGGACTAGTGCTTACTCAGAAAACAATCAAGTTCTTGCCACCAAGGTGGGCAAGTTGGTGTATGCAATGCCAAAGAATGTGCACTCAACTCCAATGAAAAACACACCCATCTGAGACTACATTGTAATTGAATGTAGGCCATTTGCAAAGTGACAATTTGGCCTTTCAAATTTCTCACTTAGCCACTGCGCTTCCTTTACCATTATCGGCATACTTGCCGTTTGCACCACCCGAACCCACAGTGTGGAGTATAAGTGCACCCACTGAAGTGAGGTTGGGAACTACCACCAAATTCACCACCCACAGCCACATCTCATTCTTAATGACCTACAAGCAGTTTGCGGCAAGTCTCCAAAATGATAGCGCATTGCCAGTGCTTAATCTGGTTGTTCCATTCCTGCTGCACCTCCTCATGTAGTGTACCCAGAAGATCTTCCAATTGATTCATATTCACTGACACAGTACCTGGAACTGACTGCAGATAATGTGCCAGGTTGTCTAATGTCCTGCGGCATAGCAGTTGCTCCTGAGATACTCTTAAATTAGGCGATGTGTAGCCTCTATATATGCCTCTACCTCTTGTACTCACGGTTCTAGAACAGTGAGGCGAGACTCCATCTGCCACATATGATCTACCTGGATCCCACATTCCCACATTCTCCATCTGTAGTGTGGCTACTTCGGACCAAAAGTATGCCACCTACTGTTGTTGAGCTTCTTGGTTAGCAGACCACTAATTCACCATGTCCATCAAGAAATGCACACAAGCCTCCAACCGGGAAGGAGATGAATTTGATTGTGGTGACCTCCATCATAAAACCGTCATCGTGACTTTGGCGGTTGTCAAAATGGTTGACATAAAAGGATTTGAACATAATACCTAAGATGTAGATACAACCCTATCTTCAACTATTGTCATCACCCAGTGCTATTCTTGGTGCAACTGATTGAAGGATCTCTCTAGTCACTACCTCAAGTTCAAACCAAAACTGGGAGTGCTCACAGCAACCAAACTCATTACTACCAAACTCAGCAATGGGCTAGGCCTTGTCATAGGCACTGGCATATCCGCAAGAAGAGGAGTCATCGTGTGGTTGTGGACACAAGAGGATTCAAGGAATCCACCCCAAAGTTCATTGCTGGTGGCACAAGAGTAGGTTGAGTAGGCATGGCCTTTACAGCATTGCTCCTCCCCTCATCCTTGTGCTTCTGCTTTGCATGTTTGGTAGAGGGCACCTCCTCACCTCCTTCTCGAGGACCATCTGGGACCAACACCCGAATGCATGCATTATTGTGTCATGGAACCAGAGAGTCCTCCAACATGGGGAACATAAGGGAGAGGACTTAGTCAATCTCTATATTCATTGGATGGTCTTTGACGCTTATTACTTAAATTTAAGTAGAAAAGTTATCCATCGCTATTTTTGCTGAAAAGACATTACGTCAAAATTTTTGTCGATATTAGCATGGATATTTGTGTGTTTACTATAGAAAAAGCATTGATATAAGCAACGATATTAGCATTTAAAATCTCTCAGGAAAAAATAGAATGTTGGAAAAAGCATGGATATTCAAATTGCAATAATTACATCAAGTTGAAATGCTTTCACAATCAGAATTGTATCGATGTCCTCAATCCTTTAATCAATTAAAGCCTCACTAGAATCTTCATTGTGATATTGATGCTCATCCTCTTGATCATCCGTGGCCATAGATTGAGGTCTCCAAAATGCATGTCTGAGAAACTCTCTGAGAAGCCCAAACTATCTTCACATTACATAACTCTCATAGAAGGGGTATTGGAAGTGCTACTCATATAGTTCTTGATCTTCCTTTTCATTCTCTACTCCCACATCTTCAAATACATGTCGGCTTTTAGGTGCAACTGGAATCACAAACCACCACTGGTCCACTCGATCGTGTTACAAGCTTTAATGAAGTTTATGGGAAAATTATGTCTTTCCTACAGCCCGTGGGTCATTGCTATCATCCCAAAGTTGAGGCATGTCTAGCATGAGTTGAACATGAAACTCCATAATGGAAAACATTGACTCTTGCACCAATCAACTTTTTGTCATGCTTCCCTCTAGTCTAGCTTTTTGTCTTACATACCCTTTCAACACCTCCATAAATTGTTCCAAGAAAAACATCCATTGGCTATGCTACGTGCCTACATATTCCACTTCTACATGTCAATTGCATGAGTAGATGCAATTTGATGTCCACGGTACTTGTTGGAAATGTCTTTTCAATCAAACATATGGCTTTGATGGTCAGAAGTCTCATTTCTAAAATGGATGATTTCTTGATCTTTTTTTATGATATTCACCTGTATTTATATGTCGGTAGGAAATGGAACTAACTTTTGCATGAAAAGAGAAATTAGGCATGCATTTCCCTCTAACATACCTTGCAAATACACTAAGCTTGTTGATGGCCTCTGATGCATCTTTAGTACAACATCCTTGCAAAGCAATTGGAAGTACATACTATAGAAATAATGATGTGTCAGTAAAATTAAAACAAGAGATTAAAAAATAGCTTGCCCCTTCATACAAAATTATAGTTGCTTCATGTTGCAAGCTCTCCTCTTCAAAACTCATGTTATCCTCCCTAGTCACTTTGACATCTTTGTCTCTTTCATTTTGGGGTGAAGGAGAATCAAAGCAAGTGGTTATCATGTCATGCATTATTTCATCCTCATTTAGTGCATGTTCCTCTTCAATGCTTATATTTTCTTTCTCTTCTGGCTCTTGATCTTCCCTTAGAGCGTTTCAATATCCTTGGGTCAACATTGACTCATGAGGTTGACTATACAATGTGTGTGCTCTCAAACTTCCTGGAACAATTTCATCTCCCTATATGAAACGAATTTAGTGAATCGTCTCAGGAAAGTCACATGTAAAAATGGAATTTTAGCCAAAATGGAACTTATATATCATCGTTCAGCTAAAACTTAGGTAAAGGTAGGAAGTAGCTATAGCTCTTTATATGTGCAATTGATATGGTGCAAAGTCTCCTTATTTGTCCTTTGCATCGCGCACAATCACACAAGACTCGTTGATAAATATTTGCTCTACTAGTCTCTTCTTCGAATTTCAATGAGCTTGACGAAATCTATAAAGGAAACACTTTCCCATTACATGTTATTTCATAATCCATCTATGATCATGAAAAAAACATAAGATGGATGCTACCTGTTAACATCTTGGCCATTGGTACCCTAAAAATAAACAGTCGGGAGCTAAAACCCCAAATAAACCTTCACAAGACAAATACATGTGGTGTAGGTGTTACCACTTAAAGGTACTAAAAAGTACATAGAGGTAGAGGTTTATTAGGAGGACAACACCCAGATGTGCTACCTATCATTGGAAATGTGGTAGCCTACTTTTGGTTCTCATGATTTAATGAGGATGCATGGAAAAATTAAGGAGCAAAAAATAAAAGTTATGGTCAATGATAGCGCAACACATAATTTCTTACACTATGCATTAGTTAAGAAATTGAAGTTGTTAGAGAGTCCAAGTGCCAAGTAATATGTGGTCTCTCTAGCAAAGGGTAGTGATAAGAAGGTTTGGGACACCATGATTCATGGTGTGGAGGTGGACATTCAAGACTACCAAGATGCCTTGTATTTCCAAATCATGCATCTCGATAAAATAGATTTTGTTCTTGGTCGAGAATGGTTGTATAGTCTTGGGAATAGCTTATAGCAGAGTTAATATTTAAATCACTCCATTATATTTAAAAAGATCGTAGAGTCTTCTAGATTCAGGAAGAACATAATGTACCCAACTCTCCCCTTATTTGTTCAATGGAATTGGAGCATCTACAAGAACAACAGTGCAAGGTATATCTCTATGAGCTTACTTTTATTGGTGATTTCATTTTTGTTACATCTAAAAAGAGTAAATTTTCTCTTGATGTGGTTATAAATTATGAATATTTTCTTGATGATTTAATGGTTGAATTCAAATATGTTTTTCTAGTTGAGTTGCCTGATGGTTTGCCTCCTGAGTGAGATGTAGATCATAAAATAGACATAATTCTTGGATCTACCACTATTTATCAACTGCACTATAGATTTAGTCAAACAAAAGAACGTGAGGTCAAAAGACAATTAATTGAATATGTAGGAAGGACTAAATTTAACCTAGTAAAACTAACCAAGGACTAACCTTGGTCTTCGCTAGTTTTACTTGTAAAGAAAAAAGATGGTACTATGCATTTACACATAGATTACTAAGCCTTAAATAAAATCACAATAAAAAATAAGGATCCTATCCCTTGCATTGATGAGCTCTTTGATAAATTGCAAGGGGCAAAATATTTTACTAAACTTGACTTAAGATTAGCATATAACCAAGTGTAAATTAGAGGAGAGGATGTTCCTAAGACATCATTTCATACTAGGTATGAGAATTATTAGTTTAGATTAATGCCATTTGGCTTAACAATTGCTCCACCAACTTTTATGACACTTATGAATAGTATCTTGAGGCCATATTTAGGAAAATTTGTTGTAGTATCCTCATTTAAAATTAAATGAGGTAAATCATTTTTGGCAAAAGAATCCAAATGTGAATTCTTTGCAAAAGTACATGGGACATATTACCCAAGAAGGGATTTGTATGAATCCGGAGAAGGTAAGGGCAATATTGGAATGGCTACATCCTACAAACCTACAAGAATTGCAAACATTCATAGGTTTGTCTGGGTTATATAGGAGATTCATCCAAGACTATGATAAGATTATTGTGGAACAACTTAAGGGGAAGGGAAGTACCTTCATATGGGATGAAACTCAAAATAATAGTTTTGAGAAGTTAAAAGTGGATGTAGCATCTACTCTTATCTCAAAAGTAGTCCAATGAACTATTCGTGGTCAAAATAGATGCTAGTGATTTTGGTGTTAGGGTAGTACTTCTTCCAAAAAGGTTGACTAGTGGCTTTTGAAAGCAAAAAGTTAGACTGTGCCCAATGGAATTACCCGGCATATCAGAAGGAACTGTATGCTACAATCTATGCTTTGATGAAATGGAGGCATTATTTGTATGGTGCCGAATTTCAGATTGTTTTTTTATCAAGAAAGCATTTAGCAAATTTGCAATCAGCCAAAGCCTAAAGGAAGAAAAGCTAAGTGGGCTGAAATAATGCAAGGGTTTTATATCCCCTTGACATATCGGAAGGGGAAGTTCAATGTGATAAAAGACTCTCTAAGCAAAATCCCAATCCTTAATGAATTGAGTTTTACTCAAACAGAATGATTTCCTAGAGTCCTTGAAAGGAAAATGTGAGTTTGATCCTTAGTTTCTGAAATATGGAAAGCAATTATGAGGAGGGATCCAACTAATCAAGGGGCTTTCAATGAGAAGTCACATGGAAAGCGTGACACACTATAGGTGGGTGATGAAGGACTCAAGTGGACAAAATATATTGTAGAGGATGGCTACCTAGATAATAATGCATTAGGCGCCAAATTCTTTTGAGTGTAATGATAGTCCAAATGCTAGACACCTGGGAATTCAAAAGACGTTTGCACTTCTGAAGAAGCAATTCTTTTGGGCCAATAATAGATAAGAGTGTCCAAGATTATGTATTGAAATGCCAAAAATGCATGGTCAATAAGGCTAAATGCCTTAAGGTAGGAAGTCTCCTATATCCATTGGAGATTCCATCTGGCGAATGGAAAAGTATCTTCATAAATTTTGTTGTTGGACTACCTAGGACACTGAGGGGGCACGAATTTGTGTGGATATTGTAGATCGGTTGACCAAGATGGCTCACTATATTCCAATTAATGAAGTTTAAAATTCCAAAATTAGCTAGACTATTTACAGAGAAAATTTATAAATTATATGGGCTATCGGCAATTACTGTTAGTGACCTAGATAGCAAATCCAATAGCCATTTTCGGAGGGCTATGTTTATGAGGTTGGTCTTTGAATATGAGCACCATAGATCATCCACAAAGTGATGGTTAAATTGAAAGGGTCAATCAGGTCATTGAGGATATGCTTCGAGCATATGTAAGTAAACAGCAAACTAATTGGGAATAGTATTTTCCCATATGAGAATTTGCATATAGTAATTCCAAACATTCAGTTGCAAGTTTTAGTCCATTCTAGGCCAAAAAATTTCTCGAGGATATGAATTGAATGCTTAAGTTAGCTAAAGATAGCAATAAAAGAGCTCAAAATAGAGCAAGAAGTTATGCAAACCCCCACTGTAGAAGATTGGAGTTTGATGAAAATGAGAAAATCTATCTCAAGGTACCTGAATCTTCAGAATCCCTAAAGATAGGTAATTGTCCAAAGTTGTCTCCTAGGTATTGTTGACCATTCACAATACTTAAGAGAATTGGAGAACTTGCTTATTAAACAGCCTTATCGGAAGGATGTAGAGTATATCTAGTTTTTCATGTGAGTAGGCTAAAAAGAAAGTTAGGAGGTGATGACAAGCTCATTGGAAATGAAATCCTAGTTGAACTCATTAAACCTCTATCTATTCCACATGAACCCGAAAAAATTTAGATAGAAAAGAAAAAAAGAAAGTGACATGCAATATGGAAAGAATGTTTGGTTAATTGGACAGATAGGTCTAAAGAGAGTTCAACATGGGAAAGGGTAAGCAATCTCCAGAAGAGGTTTCCCAATTTTGTTTTCGAGGATATAAACAATTCTGAAGGGAAAGGGAATGTTATGTCAAGTGTAATACAGAGGCTTTGATATGAAGGGGTAAACCAGAGGGCTAGACAATGCCTACATTGGTGGAGTAAAGGGCTACGGTTTAGGAGTGTTCCTAAGCCTAGACATTTATTGGAAGGTGCAATTGTAGTACCCTTGAGAGGGGTTTAATGAAAGGTCTCTTTAGGACACATGGCAATCTAGGAATGCTCCACTTGGTTTTATATGTACTCTCATTCTAAACTCCAAACCATATTCTAATTTCACAATCCTCTCCCACTCCTAATTTAGCCTTGCAACCCATAAACACTCCTAGATTAGACTTCTCAATCGTTACCCCCTTGATTTTTGAAGGAGATAGGATCACCACTTTTGAAGACTTGCAACTTTTTCTTGAACCCTACAACTCTTTCCTACACTTTCGAGGCAACGAATGTCTCAAAAGAAAACTTTTGGCATCAGTTTATGGCTTAAGAAGAAGAAGCTTGCAATAAAAGAATGCTCGAAATGATGCATTTTTGCACCAACTTCGGTTCAAAACTTCATTTATGGTTCCCTCATTGTATGTCCTCATAATATATTAGAGCATTTTTAAATCATTATTTATGTTGATGAATTTCTTATCATAATGTTATGGGAGGCATTGGTCACAACTATGAAAGAAAAACTTGCAATTGAACGACATGGATCCACTTGACTTAGCACATAAATTGGAAGATCAAACCAATTTGTCAAGGCATCAACAAATTCACAATGATCTGAGTGATGATTCCCTCACATTAATTATCAATGAGCACACCCAAATAAGTCCATACAATGAATGAAGATTGAGTCAACAACCCGCCTATGCATAGGTTGAAACCCATAGAATGGAGTAAGAGTTAAAATTCCAATAATAGAGATTAAGTCAAAAACCCATCTATGCATCATTAAAATCTCTATTTTGTATTATTATAGCACCTTGGTTCCAAAATGGGCCGATAGACATGATGGCTTGCACTTTGGCATGTGAATGATCCTTAATCAAGAAATCATCGAGAAGAACTTGCTCAATATATCCTCTACCTTGAGCAAGGGCATCGATTGGCCCTCCTAGAGGTGGTAGTGTGACATGATGTTGGTAGTAATGAGCTTCGCATACTTCTTAGCTTTTCACATTGCAATAAGGACTCTCTCACCTTCTCGAGGATACATCAAGGGCACAAAACTCCTCTCACTTGGATCTCAACTTGGCAAGTAGGGAAAAAGATATCACAAATGGATCTTGTACATCCACATGTTAACATTCTCACCTCTCATAAGAACTAAGTGGAACTGCTCTACTATTGTGTGCATTTGAGTTCATGTTTGTATGCTAGGACTTGAAGTTTATTTGCATGAAGGTAAAAAATGATTGTTTATGGTGGAACGAATGGTAGATAGGCCAATGGGGTGTGGTTAAAGAGCATGCAGCTAGAAAAGTAGTCGCACCTCCCCCAAAAAAGTAGAAGTCACTACTTTGTGATAACTTTTGATCTGTAACTCAGATCTTAAGCTCTACAACTCTATAAAAGAGGTCCATGGCCAAAATCAGTAGAGAAGAGGGTCAAAATTAGAGAATACAACAAGCAATTGGTTTGTGTTGATAGGCTGCTCCTATCTTGCAGCAAATATTGGACCTGCGGGAGAAGCACTCCCTAGCTTCAGTGTGCCCATCCTCTTGTCAGATGTTATGTATGCTTGTCTTTGTGAGAAATCACATTGAACGATAGACTATATCATGTTTGTAATTATTATGTTTCCAACATAGCATAGTCTAGAGAGCATGGGATGTTGCAAGTGGTTGAGGGGTTGATGAAATATACAGGTTATGGGCTTCATATGTGATGGGCTTATTATGTTTGTGAGTTGAAGAGCTATTGTATTGGTCACTTATTGTCCCTCAATTTCTCTTATTACTATTTTGGGTCCCTCGGTGACGAGGAGATATCCTTAGCACAGTTGTTGTAGGAGAAGAACTTAGGCGAGGGTGAAATTGCAAGTTAGAGGTGGCACATGATTTTCCTAGGTGTCAAATGTCAAGTCAATAGCTCTATTAGGACGCGAGCTATGATTGGGTGCAGCAAAAGTAGTGGAAGCCTTTGTGATTGTTAAAAGTCTGGTATCAAATGTCATGAAATAGAATATAGATAGGAGCCTTAGAGATAATATAATGGGCATCAAGTAGTATAAGGTATCTAGAACTCTATGAGTGACGCAAAGTATGGATTTTAAGGCATACACTTGTTACGTAGGCATTATGAAAGGAATCATTGCAACACAGGATTCACTATGTAAACTAGTATTCCACATTCAGATGCAAGATGCTAATTGGTTTGACATAAAAATGTTCACCTTGATTACCCCACTGACTAGTTGGTTTTAAATCCTTTCCCTTAGAATGTCCTCCTTGCCATGAGCAAGCATACTTTATTTTCATTAACTAGTTAGATCATTGCTACTTGTTATACTCTTCCTTTATGCACCAACCTTGTGTATTGTGTCATGTTTTGCATTATTTGAGGTGGCTAGCCAATTCGTGCAGAATCAAAGGCAAGTTGGGGAGGGTGATCATGCCATCAATGCTTGCATCGCAATCATCACCTATGTCCATAAGGGTGAGGTACTTAGGTGAGCTTATTTGAATGCAATGATCTTCAAGGAGGTCAATGCTTCCATTGGAAGTACCCATTGCTTTCCTAAGCACCACTGCTTGGAAAAGGGAAGTGCTTCTGAGAGCGAGCATTTGGGGGGGGGGGGGGGGTAAGGAAGGATGGGAAGGGGTTTATGTCTTGGAGGGGGAGAAGAGGGAAAATCAAGATGGGTTTTTTGGGATACTTTTTCCCTTGGAAGAGCACATTTGGTATGAAATAACAATTGAACGAAAAATGAGAGAGAGCTATAGAGAAATGTCACATTCTCAAGGGTAGGAGAAACGGTGCCTTATGATGGAGGGCAAAAAGAGGGGAAATAGACATTTCTATGATGCTATGCAAAAATGTACCATGGGAAATAGAGAGGAAATACGTGGGAAATAAGGGGGACCATGGGAAATAGGACATGCTCTAGACCTTAGGGTGCTATTTCCCACACCCTGAGAACCATTGATTTGACACTTCTCTATGATTGATATGACATTTCTTTAAAGCCCTCTCTCATTTCCCTTGGATTGTTACATCATGCACAAAGGGAAAAACATCTAAAATATGCTCTTCCAAGGGAAAAAACATCCAAAAGAGCCATCCTTATTTCCCCTCTTTTTCCCATCCATGACATAAAACCCATGGTCCCCTCCCCAAAACCATTACGACCTCAAGCAAACTATCCCCGTTGCAAAGAGTAAAGTTTAGTACAACGCAACTAAAGTCCACTAGGATGAAACGGTGAAAAATCCACATCATTCAACACTAAAACCTCATCCTTCAATCCAACCACCTTGCTCTTCTTTGTAGCTTTCAATCCATCAACGGATCTGACCGATTCATGGAGCTGGTAAGAGTAGAACAAGCTTTTGCAAACAAAGGGTTGTTGAACAAATCAAAAGGAACCTCCACAATACTAGACGCGGCAACATGACGATCTTGACACCTACGAATGATTCGATTGTAGGAGGATACAAACCTCCCTCACCCTTTTTGTTGCAAACCTGAAGCATAAACCGACTTAGTAATCCACCAAACACTTTCAAGTCCAGCTCCTCTATCGGAACAGAAGCATCCAACCCCTCCATAACACGCCATGCATCACATCTCCTCCGCGCCCAATTATCTTTATTAGAACTCCAATTCAATCCACCATCCTCTTGCTTCATTCTCCAAAGACTCATCAAGCGGAAGAAAACAAGCCAAAGAACCTACAGCACCGTACCTCGCATCCGCAGTTCCTACAAAGACAAAAAACTCATCAAACACAATTAACAAAATAGAAAACGCGGCAAAAAACAAAGTAACCAAGACACACCTCCACGGTCCCCGAAATCCTCGTTGACCTTGCATGCAGCATCACCGCAAACAGCAAAAACAACCACATCAACACACACATCATCATCCTCACTCAAACACACCACTAAACCACCACCAGAAACATCCACATCCACCGCATGACCACCACTAAATGCCTTATCTGCCTCGACAATAGCAATGTCCACCTCCTCCAGACCAAGTGAGACCAAAGGACGATCAGCATCACTCTCCATTCCCCAGAAGAACCTCGCCAACCACAAAGCTCTCAGACTCTCCCACTGACACACTCAAATCACACAAAACTCGACAGCAACAACGAAGCTCTCAAAATCGATGAAGCTCTCAGCCCCTCGCACTCACACACTGAACTCATAAAACGGGCAAGAGAGGTATACACGCATGCAACTAAAAACGCGCCAACCCAAACACCATCAAACACGTTTCCCACTCCCAAAAATCAAATCGAACCGCCAGCTTCACAACCACGTCAACCGGCTTCACCGCAACGTGTCTCCCTCGGAACCTTGACGCTGGGAAAATGACCGTGGTCGGCTTTTCCCGGTCGGGAAGTAGCCGGAAAGAGGCTTGAGGGAAAAGCCTCCCCCGGTGAGTGTTGCCTATCTCGTCTGATCCAAGGTCTACTTTTTCGACCTCTTTTAACGATTACCATAAATCTGTGGAATGGCACACGGTTGATCCTCGAGTTCACTATAAATCTTAGTGAACTCGGTTGATCCTCGAGTTCACTAAGCATGTTAGCTACGTGCCTCTGTCCGCGATTCCCTGCTACCTCTCAGTCGCTTCCTTGTCCTTCCGCCTCATTTCTTGCGCCTCCAGCGATGTCAGCCACAACCACTAAGGGAAAGCCCGTGGTAGACCGAGCAGTGATCGTGGGTGGTGGGTTAGGTGGCATGGCCGCTGCGCTGCAATTGCGAAAAGTCGGAATTGATGCTCAGGTAAGCTGGTAAATGAACGCCCGCAAATTTGTAAATTTTAAACTCTTCTTGCCAACTTACCGTTGGACAGTGCATCCCGATTTAGAACACTTGATAAAAAGTGCAAAGTGAAAATTCAAATTAATGCAAAGGGAGCTGAACCCTCGATTAAGAATGTCAATAAGGGCATGCCCGATTTCCCCCTCCCCGTAATTGAAGAAAGCGAGAAAAGAGAAACTTCAGGAGATATCAAGGTGTACTACAACCAAGCTTTTTTGGGGCGGACGACTGTTTTGGGAGTGTCTTGTCTGTCGTACTACTCTTCCTCTCAAATGTCCTCGGTAGTAAACGCGTGGATACTTCTCAAATCTGTGCCTAAGTTATTGTACTTTTACGAACTCCAAGTACAGTTTGAGGACTGTTGTTCATCCAATTGCTGCAGATCAAGATCCTTGCCTTGTGACCGACGAATCTTGTGCCTAAAATGTGACAATGTTTGGTTCAATGCTGCATTCGAATGAGACTAATGTTACGCAAGCAGCACGTTGCTGTACTAGCATAGTATCAAGGATCCTACTTCATCCAAAGTGGGATACCTTCAATTTCTTTAGCAAATCGCTCCTTTAGGCAAGTTGTGAGCTACATTTTTACTCATAATAATACTTCAGCCATGGATTCGGCTGCCCACGCTGATGACTCAACGTTGGGTGAGCAGTATGCGGTTGCAATGCCCGTTGCTCAGTATGTTTATGAGATAGCAGACGTAATTAGTCGGAGCCCTTGGAGTGAGGAATCACCTGAGGCTCAACTAATACTCTAGGTTTTGCCCGATTACTCAAACGTGCTTCCAAAGGTACTGCCAATGGGTCTACCTCCCGTAAGGGCCTTTGACCATTGGATGGATCTTGTTCAAGCAACCCTATAGGACAAGTTCGACCGAGGAGGATGAAATTGCGCGGCAACTTTTAGAAAACCTCCAGTTGGGTGAAGTGAGTCACCATGAGATGCACTAGTGTTACTGGTGAAGAAGAAAAGACTTGGGTATGCATCTATGCGTAGACGACAAGGGTCTCAATCGATTAACGATTAAGAACATTGTGATGGGTCAGGATGACCCTTTTCATGCGTGTGTAGAGGCTCAATTGGTTCATGAAGTGATGCATGAGGGATTCGAGGACACTCGCAAGAGTTGGAAAGACCCGATTCCCACAACGGGCATCATGGTTGAGGTGGATGATATCTTTAACCCTGTCAAAGATTATGCTAAGCATGCTATCATTATTTTCTTTCCAGGACGCATGCCTGCTGATGCAGATGTTCGTAACTGGTTGACTAGAACCCTGGGTGGTTGCTATGTCAGAAAAGTGCATTATGCAGCAAGGGGATGTAATCATGACTAATGAGGAGCACAGACAGATTTTATTGGAGCATTCTCCTCTCTTTTATGGCCAACAGATGGTGCATGTGTTGCCTTGGTCCCCTACAAGGGACTATCATGCTTTGATTCAACACCGCTGCCGTGTATGGGTAGAAGTGGTAGATTTTCCTCAGTGTACGATCTCTTTGTTGCCAAAAATTGCAGCTTCTCTTGGTAAAGTGGTTTGTCCACGGAGGCTACACACACACTTTTTTTTTTGGGTGAAACTAATAAAATGATATTATGAAACATCCATTTTACAATAGGGCAGTGCTCGAGAAAAGAGCCAATGCCCTATCCATTAGAAACAATAAAAGAAAAGCTGAATGCAAGAAACATCCAAATCTTCCTCATGCAAGGCATCATATAAGGACTGCCGCAATGAGGCCCGGAAGAACTCATAAGGGTGCTGAAGGGGTGAATTCAGAAATGCATGATTTCGCTGTAGCCAGAGGGTCCATAAGGCCCAGTATCTGGTCTAATGAAAGAAAAGAGAATACTGTGACAAAGAAGCTGATAATCTGCCAAACATCCAGAAAAACCTCGAGAACCTGTGCGCAGGAAATTTGAGAGATAAAAAATAGGAAATCTTGTCCAGAAGGTCTCTGGAATATGAACAAAACCACAATAAGTGCTGAATACTCTCAGGAGTATGATGACATCTTGGACAAAGAGGAGAGGCAATCCTTCTTTGAGCCAATTTCACTCCCACTGGAAAAATACCAACAATACATCTCCAGAGAAAGAAACTCTGCTTCAATGGCATTTTCAACTTCCATATCAATTTCAATTTTCCTTTCCACCAAGTTAAAGACTTATTCAGATGCCAAAGAGAATTTGCATGATGAGCAATCCATGGAGGAGGTAATGTCAATCGATAAGCCTATATGGAAGTCAATAGATGCAAAGGCTGAGAGGATAATCCTGGACTTGAAGACTGAAGATGCCAATCTTGAAGCCTGTCTCTTACTTCCAATGTTGGAATCGGAACCAAAGGGAGTAAGAGATCTGCAATAGCTTTCCATATGGGTCTATGATGCATCCCAAGGCATGCTGCCGGATAAGAGATCTGCAATAGCTTTCCATATGGGTCTATGATGCATCCCAAGGCATGCTGTCGGAAAAGAGAGAATATGCCCCTGAGTATCTACCACATCATCAATGAACCGGATGCCCAACTTCATGAGATTGTAAGCTCTGATTGGTTGTACAGCAAGAGGAGAGTAAAAAACAGCACTCCAATGAAGGCTTTCCATTCAAAGCGAGGAAGCTATAGAAGCAGGATGGGGAGACCATTTGATGCGAGAGAGCACTTTCTTCCAATCCTGAATCAAGGCAGTAGAAAATGGACAGCTAGGTATTTTACCTTGAAACTTGCCAAGTACTACTTCCGATGGATCAACTAGCCAATGTCTATAAGCATTTGTGCGCATCTAGCCACACAAAAAAGCCTTGAGCATAGTGATCTTTCTTGCTAACACATGAAATTTGATGTTTAGAATATTCAAACCACCATGCATTCTTGGTGAGCAAAGCAGGTCCATTTTGAGCAACCTTAAAGCTTTTTTATGAAGCTTAGTTTTCCAAAAAATCTCCATGGCTTGAGACATAAAAGAAGAGAGATCTCGAGATGACCATGTAATAAAGGAAGGTAAAACTGGATATAAGCTAAAACATTGGATTGGAAAATTCGAAGCCGAACATGCAAAGGCCATGTGGAGATCTTCCAATATTCTAATTTGTCCTGAATTTTGTTAAATACCCAAGACATTTGTTACTTATTTCTGATTTTCCAGCCAATTGGATAACCCAAATGTCTTACTATGTTTTCCGGATGAGTAATCTGGCCGGGCCCAAGGATAGCATGCCAGTCGCAATGCTTGAGAGGCAAGAGTTTTGATTTCTGAAAATTAATTTTTAGACCAGCTGCCAACCCAAAATCAGAAAGGGTATCCATCAATAATCGAAGCTCCAGAGGACTATTCTTTGGCATGAAGAAAGAATCATCTGCATAAGCCTGTGCAATGAAAGGCCGTGAGCCAGGAATCTGAAGCCCTACTAACTGTCAAGTATCAACCAGATGATCCATATAAAGAAGCAAAGGATGTGAAGCAATAGCATAGAGCAAAGCATTGAGAGGGCATATCCCTGTTGAATTGATCGTCCCAGAGTCCAAGACTTAGACAAATGATTCCCTATAAAGCATTGACCAGTGGAATCTGAGTAAAGCCAATATATGACGTTAACTAGCTTTGGCCCAAAACCAAGTTTAGACATGATTTGAGAGACATAATCCCACTGTACGGTATCAAATGCCTTTGCCACATCCACCTGCATGACCAAAACATCTTGAGCTGAATATTTAGCATATTCCATTGCGATGAGGGTATTGGAGATATTATCATGTATATTCCTTCTTGGAACAAAACCATATTGCCTGGGATGAAGTCCATCATGAAGGATATCCTTTATCCAATGAACCAACATTTTAGCAATAAGTTCATATATAACAGGCATCAAAGTGATGGGCCTCCAGTCATCTATAGTCTTGCATAGGAGTTTTTTGGGCACAAGCTTAACTAGACCATGCTTCCAAGCTAAAGGAAGATGTTGATGCTGCCAGGCTACATTAATGAGCTTCAAGATTGGACCCTTCAATTCAGCGCAGAAGGCTTCAAAAAATTCAACCGTCAAACCATCCCAGCCAGGGGATTTATGTTTACCCAAATGTTTGAGGGCTTCATCCAATTCAATATCTAAAAAAGACATTTCCAGCAATGAAGCTTTTGGCAAAGAAACAATAGGAGAAACAAGATCAATAAATCTGCTCCGAGCCAGTTCAACCTGAGGAGTAGAAGAAGATGGCTGAGAAAAAAGAAGCTGAAAATGATCCAGACATTGTTTTTCTAGCTGAGATAAAGTCTGGGTCCAAATACCATCGGATTTTCTGACTCTCATGATAGATTGACTTTGTCTATATGCATGTAAATTCCGAAAGAAAGATTTTGAGGAACAACCCTTATCTAGCATAGGCTTAACTCTAGCCCTTGTCTGCCATTTGGAAAGCTTGCGTTTATCATTGGCATCAATTATGGATGAAGCACAAGACAATGAACTCTGCTCAGAAGCAGAAAGGGACCTTTGATGGCTAATGTGTACCAAGGACTGCTTGTATGATTTTGCCCACTGGATATGATGCTTGGTTTCTGCCATGTACCATCTTCCATATTCCTTGATGACATTTTGAATACGATGTACAAAAGGCTTCCAAGCAAAGTCAAGATCCTCCTGAGCATGAGATAACAATGGCCTGCAAGCCAATCGAATCATTTGCTGGAATTTTTCATGAGAAAGATATAATTGATTGACCTGTAAGTGTCTGACTGAAGAGAGCTGCATGTCATCCAGTGGCATGCCAAATGAAAAAGTTCAGCCAAAGTGGAGTGTGATCAAAAGTGTCTGACTGAAGAGAGCTGCATGTCATCCAGTGGCATGCCAAATGAAAAAGTTCAGCCAAAGTGGAGTGTGATCAGATAGTTGTTGAGAATAGTCAGTCCGCATTTGACATGTATAATCATCATATTGCTGAGCATGAATAAGATACCATCTATCAAGCCTGGCCCAATATTCTGTAAAAGCATTATGATGATATGTAAATCCCAAAACTTAAGGGTGAGTTGCTGTCCATAAATCTGCGGTACGAAGTGATGAATCTGCGGTACGAAGTGATGAAATCATATGTTCCCATTGCTGAATTTCAGAGGGCAGCATATGGGATTTATGTGTGGTATTGTCCTGCCAGTGAGGAGAATTATTGAAATCACCACAAAGTATAGCATTTGTGGACCAAGGAAATTGCTTTATGGAGTCCCACATTCGAGCTCTAGAAGCTGAAGTTTGAGAGGTATACAAGGAACCAATTTCAAAAATCTCTCCATTGATCATACATTGGATAATCATCCATCGGCCACAAAGATCATTATATGCTACCCAAGGCTGCAAATCATGTCTGGCTAGAATGCACAGCCCAGAGAATTGATCAGATCCTGCATAAAATATATCATATCCTAAAAAGAACCCATGCTGGCCAGCAAAAGAATGCTGATTATGCTCTTGCAGACACACAACATCTGGATGAGTTTTATCTATATAGTGCCAAAGGAGCCTCCATTTATTCGGGTTGCAGAGGCCCTGTATATTATAAGAAGAGAAGCACGCATGAAAATATGTACAAGAAATGAGTAGTCCTAAAAAAGAAAGGGAGGCATCAGGCCTCTGCCATTGCCTTAGGGTCTTGCTGACCCTCAGAATCCAATTCCTTGACTAGATCATCTTCTCACAAAGCGGAATACCCTTCTTGACTGCATTAACCCATGCCTTTGAGATGGGGCTGTCCGAAGAGGTAGATGGTTGACCAAGAGAAGGAGTGGAAGCATCCCAATTACGAGATTGGAGAGGTCTTTGTTTGAGAGACACTGTCTTCTTTGCAGTCTGCCAACCCTCATGAGAAGATGAATTATTTTCCACTAGCTTGCTCTTTCCTTTATCCTTGTTTTGAGCTGAATTGGCTTGGCTCCCTGTATGAACTGAAGGCTTTGCTCCTTTGGCTTCAGTCTTTTCCACATAAGTCTTGTGACCTCCTTTATTAGATGGCGGAGGAATGGCAGCTGGAGGAGGCGGATGAAGGATAGAGGGACACTCAGAAGCTAGGTGCCCAAACTTGTGACGAGAAACAAGCTCCAGCAAAAATGCCCCATTTCAAGTGAAATATTTCTTTCCCAAATTAACACCCTCAATCTCAACTGCAATGGAAGGAGGGGTTGGTCTATCAGTATCCCATAAGATGCAAAAATGATTTTTATTACCTGTGGGACGAGGGGGACAGATCACTTTTCCCAATGTCATCGCTAAGCCAGGAAGCTCCGTTCTCATGTAATCTGGCAAATCAACCACTTCAACCCATACATGGCAATGATGCTTGATGAGATTCTGATAGTCCTTATTAGGAGACCAAGGCATGATGTGCACCATTTGATGACCAAAGAATAAAGGGGACATTTCCAGCATCTTTTGTTTTGTCAAGGCATCCAAGAGATGAACTTTATAAAATCCTCGGGAGGCAAAATAAACTCCTTCCACATAGCATCCACCTAGGAGGGAATTCACCCATTGTCCCACATCATTAGCCGAGGGTATTTTCCCTGGGAAAAAGATGATGACTGCAGTCTGAGAGAGCTTCTTCAGAGGATGCACAAGAGAAGGCAACTTCATTTTGTAAGTCAGTTTTGGAGCAGGTAGCATCCATTCTCTTCTACTTTGTTGAAATTCCTCATTCAACATGTCAAACACATAGGAAGCATCTTCAGATGAAGGAGCTATGGGGGGCAGAGTCTCCCTTGACTGTCTTTTGGGTTCTGGAGAGAGCGCTCTCTTTACGTAATACTTATTTGTTTCTGCCATTGAAGCTAGTCGATTCAGTAGGAAGATTCAAATCAGATAAAGGGCGGCGACGCTATATCAGCTGGGCATGGGATTTGGATAGATGGGCACGAGACCTGGACAAAAGGACACGGGAATCTGTTGCGACAAAAAGCTTGCAGGAATACTGCCTTACACACAACTTACTAATCCAACGCACTGATAGAGTGGACAAAATCTGAGAGGAAACCAATAACAAGGCACTTAAGGTGGCTTGAGAGAGCACACAGGATGGCGAAACAGTGACGAAATTTCTCGTGAGCAGAGGTAAGGGCTTCGAACAAGCTGCACACAGTCTAAAGGAAACGCGGAGCAGATCGTCTCGCTCACACACACACACAAACGGGGAGCTGCAGGAGGCTGAAACGAAGTGGAAAAGAGACCAGATGGAGCTCTAGAAAGGTGGCTGATAGCAGCGAGCAAGCTCAGGAGAATGAACGGATCGTAGGCTGCAGTAGGGACAGGTCGGGATCACCAACAGGGCCGGCTGAGGGCTGGAATCGTCGCCATAGCTGGAGCTCTCTCATGCACACACACACACACCTGACAACCACATCAGTGTGATGGGATATCTCAAGGTGTATGCCCAAGGCACACCTTGGGTTCTATGTGTGTGTGCTAGAGGCACAGTTAAGTGCCCATAAGCACTGTTAGGTGGTGGTAGATGCCACATAGGATGATTGAGAGATTCTAGGAGCTGATTGAGGAGATGATTGAGGAGATGATTGTGGAGCTTGGTGGCTCATGTAGAGGTGCCTACATATGGAACTCACCCTTCTTCATTCTAATGCAATTCTCTCATTTTGTGTTCAGCTTCATGCTTTCCTTTCACTTCTTCAACATGGTATTAGAGCACTATGATCCTCCTTGAGCCCATTTATGCCATGTCATCATCTTCTTCTTCTTCATCTTCACCATTTCTTCCCCAAACTTGTGAGAGCTTGTTCTCCCTCGTCATTTCACCATTCTCCAAGTCCTTCTAGCTGGAGAGACCCTTCGTATGGGCGAACTTCCACCTGTAAGGAATTAGAAAATAATTGTTGCTGCTGGTCGCCATTCCCTGAATTCCGTCGAAGCTCTCTTTCGCGTATTCTTTGGGAACTGGTGCTCCCGCTTCCGGTTGAACATTAACACTACGATCTGCACCCGCACCCCAAGAGAATGGGGGACAAAGCCAAGAAAGACGAAAATAACAATAACAAAAAAAAGCAAACGACACAACTGAATTTGGAGGATGTGAACACATGTTCCAACCGAAGTGGACTCGGGGTAAACAGCAAGGCAAAGTTAGGACCCACCTCAGCTTCTTCAGCATCTATCTCTACCTCAACCTCAACCTCAACTCGTGCTACAGTGTCAGTTTCGTTTTCAGCTCCAACCTCAGCTTCCTCTATGTCTATCTCTACTTCAACTTCAGTCCACGCTTCAGGCCTAGCTCTAGTTCCAGTCTCAGCTCCATCTACATTTACGATCAGTGACATACTCATGCCCATGGCGCCGGTTGTTGTTCCCTTTCCCTCTTCTCTTGTTACAGCTCTCACACAGCTTATGACACCTACTTCCGAGGTGTCATACACTGTGCCGCGTTACGCTTCACTCTCCCCTCTCCCTCTCAGTCAGCCCATCCTCCCACACCCCGTTGGGACTGCCTCACCCATTCCATTGTCATCTCCGTTCCTCACTCAGCCACCGTCCAGTTTTCGGACTCAGCCCCACCCACGATAGCCACTCCTTCTCCCAATTAATTTTGCACCTTCTAGAATAATACTATTGGGTGGTGAGCGTGAGATGGAGTTGGCTCGCTTCGCACGGGAGCAGGTCCGCTTCAACCAGGAGCAGAGCCGCATCATACAGGAGCAGGCTAGGGCCATTCGGGAGTAGGCGGGTCTTATTCAGGGACTCAGACAGGATATCATGCAGCTCCGACAGGAGGTCACAGCCATACACACTGTCCCAGGGAGTACCCCGGTGGTCGAGGCACAGATTGCGAGCATGCAATCTGCTATTGAGGAGACTTCCAGATGGGTTGACGTTGCCAAACGAGAACCCGCAAGGGTCACCGTTTCGGCTACCCTCATGGAGCAGCAGCAGAGAGCCAGTAAGGCTCTCAACATCAGAGTACGTGGGATCCCACGCACTGAGGCTACACCGATGGTAGATGCGATTGCGTTCGTGACCGCTACCCTAGGTGTGGCTGAGCACAGGATAGAGAGGGCATGGCGGGTGGGGAGAGATCCCAACCGAGAGCAACCTCTGATCATACGATTTCATGACACTCAGGCACGACTTTCAGCTCTACGACGCAGATCAGTCCTTCGAGATCAGCCAGCGATCTCTATGGATGAGGATCTCACACCTCTACAGGTTGAGGAGAGGCGCTCTTTGCTGCAGCAGCGGGATTAGGCCTGAAAGGAGGGGAAGTGGGCAGTGGTATGAGAGGGACAACTTCTTACAGGCCCCCGTAGGACACCTGCCCCCTCCCCTACATAGGGAAGCGGGGCCTATGAGACTCAGATATCCGAGACCCTAACCTGTACCATTTGGAACTATAATGGTACCTTATGGTCAGAACCAGGGAACTTCTCGGAATCCTATACAGGCCACGACATAGTCTTCTATACAGAGACACATCAGAGTGCAGAGCACCCTCTCCCAATAGTCAGCGGATATACATGGGAGTCTGCCTACAGAGATGAGACGAGGGGTATAGGAGGAGTTCGAGGTTCAGGTGGAGTTGCAGTCCTTTTCAGATCCACACTTCGGGAGATCATTTCAGTAGAGCAGAGAAATACACATTCCAGATTTCTTTGGATCCAGATACGACACATGGATAGCCAGGATTTGTTTGTCGCAGTTTGCTACTTCCCCCCGGAGACCTCCCACTTTGCCAGAGATATTCGAGGTGATGATGAGACATCCCCATTTGCTACCTTTATCAATCCATCGTTGACTTTTCTAGCCGCGAAGTCGTCCTTCTAGTGGGGGACTTCAACGTGAGGACAAGGACCCGTCAGGTACCACTTCTTGATTTCAGAGATGATTCCACTCTATTGGCAGATGTTGACCTTGAGGAGGCAGGTATGCTACGGGTTTCGGCTGATAGGCGAGGTCCACTTTCATCCTATGGGCAGGCCGTATTAGACCTAGGCAGAATACATGATCTCATTATCTATAATGGTCTTGACAGATGGCCCGCTTCAGGTGGTTTCACATGCTTTTCACATGGGGGGGGCTCCAGTGTTGTTGATTACATCATGGGATCCCCTGTCTTCACATCTCGCATTACTGACTTCACTGTAGCACCTCTCCCCCTAGGGGCTGATCACACATACCTTTTCTTTCGCATCTCCACCTCCCTTCGCACAGCACCTTCCACCCCACTCAGGGCTTACTCCACCAAGATGACTCACCTTCTTACTCTGGCCGTCTGTACATACTTCTCGCTTATATTGACTTCATACCCCTTTTAGAGGATCATGTTGCCCTTGTCACCTGCTCACTACACGAGGCTGCCATTCATGCCTTTCCCCACACCACCCGCTCCACCCGCCCACCACCCCCTAGAACTATACCTTGTAATAGTTGGTACGATGATGAGTGTAAGGCCTTACGCCGTCAACTCAGATTCGAAACTAAAAACAATCTTCCGAGTGCACCAGATACGCTACGTGAATACCGTAGACTGGTACGAAGGAAGAAACTAGACTTCGTTCGTCGAAACGAGGAGGAGCTACTGAACATTTTGTTTAGTAACAACTCTAAGGATTTCTGGCAGAGATTTCTAGAAGGACGGTCCCCTCCGCCACTCACTGACACCCAGATCTGGTTTGATTATGCACGCACACTTTATGACATCCCAAATCAGCCACAGTCCCTAGCCTCTCACACATGCCTCATCCCACATCCTGCACCCTCTTCACTAGAGGAGGGGTAAAGGATGCTGTAATGAAACTTCATAATGGCCGAGTGAAGGATCATGAGGGACTATGTACTGAGTTCATTGCATATGGGATTAACCTCCTAGCCCCGATCTTAGCAAAGCTTTTTAATGAAGCGGTTTGTTTGGGATTTCCACACACTTGGACCATTAACACTATCTCACCCATCCACAAGGCAGGGGATCCCATGAGCCCGGAGAACTACAGGACCATTATGATTGGACATGTCATGTCCAAGATTTATGCATCGGTACTTGACTTTGAGGTTAGTAGACTTGCAAAGTGTTGAGGACTCGGAGCTGCAGGACAGGCCGGATTCCGGCGTGATCGTGGAACCATGGACCACATTCTGACGCTCAGATGTATCATCGAGGAGGCGAGATCACGGAAGCAGAGGGTTTATTGTTGCTTTGTGGATTTTCGCAAGGCATTTGACACAGTCCCGAGAGCCCGCCTCATACGGCGCCTATAGGACTTGGGTTATGACCAGGAGATCATTTGGGCTGTCATGGCACTTTACGAGAGAGTTTCTGGCATAGTTCGGGTAGGATCCGGGTGGAGAGACGAGATCATGAGTACCATCGGGATCAAACAAGGGTGTCCTTTGTCGCCTACCTTGTTTGGCCTCTACATTGACGAGCTTGAGACAGTGATGCAGACACAAGGGGGTGTAGGTTGCTCTCTTTCAAGCACGCTGATCCAGATTTTGCTCTATGCAGATGACGTGGCTCTCTTGTCTTCCTCAGCAGAGGGGCTTCAGAGACACCTAGATGCACTACAGTCCTTTTGTGAGTCGCATGATTTGAAAAGGCTGGCCCTGCAGCTGAAGTAGGCAGGGAATCCTGAGCTGGTACAGGTACCAAAAGCAAATCCTGTGGCTCCATGATGCTGGCCTCTGTGGGACCCCGTCTCTGGCGACGCTGCATGAAGAAACCATGGTCTCTTGGCTCTGACTCAAAGAGAGTAAAGGCTCCAGTTCCTCTCCCCCAAAGGGCAGTGCCCCATGTCATGAGAAAAGACTCGGATGTAACATATGAGAACAGCCTGACGATACCTGTCCAGACCACTCTAGAGCTGAGGCAGCTCCATAAACAATGCTTGCTAGATTCCTCTGCAAGCTGACAACGCATACACAAAGAGGGTCTACCCATCTGCTGAAGCCAAGTACCCACAGGTATACCTCTATGTATAGTGAGCCAAAGAAAGTAGGAGACTTTTTTGGCTCTACTGATGCCCCAAAAGTGAGTCCAGTAGCTCAGCAATAGCTCTGCAGTAAGTCCCTATGCACGCCAATGCTGGGAGGCAAATGGTAGGTGATGAGAGTCTCTTTGCTGAAGCCTGTAACCTACCCTCGTCAAGTACTGGAAAAAGGAAAGAGGACGATCACCTGCCATCGGAGCAGGCCATGCCCACTCACTTGGGTCCTAGTCAAGCTCCGCAAGAGGTCGACCCTGAAAAATCCAAAGTCTCCATCTAATATCCTTTGCAATGGTCAACCTGGAAGGATCTGTGGCCCATTCCTTACCCAAACAACCAATGACCGTGACTCTCTGCCAAAGGAGCTCCTGCCGATCCAGGGGCTGAGTGGGATACAATCTGTGAGAGGAGTCCGCCTCAAAATGAGAGTGCTCTCAACGGAAGCAAGAATGGAAGAAGGAGAGAGAGAGACAGAGAGCCACAAAACTTTTGGTGGGTGCAGAACCACCCTAATCTTCTTTTTCATTCATTTATATATGTGTTTGAGTATTGTACATAACTGGAGCAACCCACGCAGTAGCTCCTGCGAGCTTCCCCTCCCCCCCTCGCCGTTAGCCCCTACCTCCCCTTCGCTCCCTCCCCCTCGCCGCGTCCACCTCCACCCCTCCCGTCCGCCCTCGACCCCCGTCCCCTCTCCTCCCCCCCCCGCCGGCACCCCGCTACCCCTTCGCCTCACCTCCGCTCCAGCCGCCCCTCGCTCCATCCCGCCCCCTCGCTCCATCCCGCCCCTTCCTCCGCTCCATCCCGCCCCCTCGCTCCAACCCGCCCCTCGCCCCCGCTCCAACCCCCCCCCCCTCGCCGCCGCTCCAGCCGCCCCCTCCGCTCCATCCCGCCTCGCCTCGCCTCGTCCCCCCCCCCTCTTTCTCTCCAGCCCGCCTCGCCCTCGCCCCACCTCCGCTCCACTCCGCCCCTCGCTGCTCCCTCGCCATCCCCCCGCTCCAACCCGCCCCCTCGCTGCTCCTTCACCCCCTCGCTTCACCCGCCCCGCCTCATTCCTCTCCCCCCGCCCCCCCGCTTCACCCCTCCACCCTCGCCATTCCAACTGCACCCCCCCCCCCCGCCCTCCCCGCCCCTTCCGTACTCCCCGCAGCCTCCGCCCCGCCCTCCGCTTCGACCCCTCCGACCCTTCATTTCGCCTCGCCCGCCTCACCCCCAGGCTCCACCGCCGCTTCATCTCTTCTTGGGTGGCAGCCTGTTTTTCTTCATCGGAAGCTTGCAGTTAGTCTTGGCGGTATGGCGGCCCCCAGCCCGGATCCGGAGGCCCAGTCGGACTCTCCCTCTCCAGATGCCTACCGCGTTATCCTGACAGAGCAACAATCATCTCGTGTTCAGGAGGTAGCCAGTGACTTTGCTCGTACCTCTGTTTACGGTAGAGTCATTGGACACTCCCCCTCCAGGTCTACCATCAGGGACTGGCTCCAGTCCACTCTCTTGCTAGAGGATGGCCATATCGAGGAGGTGGCCCTTATGGGAAGGGGCATCTTCTGGCTCAAACTCTCCAGTGAGAAAGCTGCGAGCAATCTGATTGCCGGTTCCCCCACATCGGTGGATGGGAAGATCATCATGATAGTCCCGTGGTACCGTGGTTTCAGCGCAGCGGATTTCGATACTCGGTTCCGTATACCTCGCCACCCAGTGACACTAGTTTTTCCAGGGCTTGCTACTGAGCTGCGGCCGATTGTCAGGGACTTGGGCTCCCATTTTGGCTGGGTTATGCACGACACCTTTGCCGACGCGGTGACCACGGCAGGAGCTCCCCGAGTCCGTGTGGCTGTGGCGGATCCTGTGACTCTCCCTGCAGTGATCGAGATCGTTACAGGTGCCGGCAGTATCACCCAGAGCATGATAGTCACCGGACAGCCAGGTCAGTGCCTGCGGTGCCATGGCTTTGGGCACTTGGCGGCTGCTTGTCCACGCTTTGCCAGCTCGTCTCGACCCTCCCCGCCCCCGCCCCCTCCGCCCCCACCTCCCCCCCCCGGACAGCCACGTCAGGAGGAGCCGAGGCAGTCGGAGCCTGGGCCAGAGGTAGTGGGCGGTTGGACCGAGGTTCGAAGGAAAAGAGGAAAGAATAAGAAGATTTCGGATAAAGGCAAGGAGGCAGAGGTCACCATTCCTGCAGCAGCACTCCACAGACCTGACAGGCAGATGCCCCAGGGACCTGGGAGAGCCTCTTCTTCGACGGCAGCCCGCCCTCCACAGCCTCAGATCCTCCGCTCTCCCACCCCCCCCGCCTTCTCCCCAGTTTCCCCAGTTTCCCCCCCCTTCGCCCGCCCCGCAGTTTCAGCCCCCGCCTCCTTTTCCTCAGTCCCCTCCCCCTCCCCCTCCCTCTCAGCCCCAGTTCCAGATGCATCCCCATCCCCCTCCCCCCCCTGCTCCCCTCGCCCCTCCTACAGAGTTAGCTGCACCGTCGCCTTCCCAGCCGAGTGCAGCCTCCGCTCCACCTCCTCCACCTTCTCCGCCAGTCGCCTCCGTGGAGCCCGAGTCGCCTATCCCGCAGCCTCCTCCCCCTCCTCCCCCGCTTGCAGGACACCCGGTGTCTGTACCACCAGTGGAGCAGGTTTCCCTTCCCGCTAGCCCCTCAGTGGCAGACTCAGCTGGGTCTCAGCTCCAGGAGAGAGAGCTCCCTCGAGACTTTTACAGATCTGGCCCCTGGGACTACCTGGAAGTGGCCGACCTTGGGACCTTCCCGGCTTGTCTCGACATCAGTATCTTCATGCTCCGCAAAGGGGCGGATGGGAGGATTGGTGCCTTGGCTCCCAGGGATGGCCCTAGCTTCGCCTTCACGTTCCTCAGCGATGGCACCGAGACCTGGACAGACGACTCGGTGTGGGAGGCTCTTAGAGAGCAGACACACGCCCAGATTTGCTCCTGGATAGGCCCGTCCGGTGGGCAGCTCCTCGAGACTCAGTGGTCCGAGGGCGATGTGCGCTTGCGGTGGCGTTGCGCTGCCAAACGTTTTCGATTGATCGTGATCCTCAGACCCCCCCTGGCATGGCCTCTTCCCCAGGATGTCAGAGCTTGGTCCCAACAGAAACTCCGAACCTTCTACGGGATGACCGCTTCAGAGATCTCGAGCTGGCTCGAGAAAGCATTTGTTCATGGCACTAGAGGCCTCTCGCCTTTGCTGAAGGTGTTGAAGAACGGGCAGGACGACCCCGTCTCCCCTTCCAAACCTTCTCACAAGCGGCAGCGCCTCCACTCCGATCTGTCTGATTCTTCTTCGACTTCTTCTGCGAGCAGACAGCTGTTCGCAGCCCCCCATCCCTCTCCATGAGCCTACACCTCGTATCCTGGAATGTGAACGGGTTTCACTCTTCGAGTACCCGTGGTCCCAGGAAGCTCATTTTGCGTCAGGAACTTCAGCCTGCAGTGATTGGTCGATTGGATGTACTGCTGCTCCAGGAGCACAAGCTTTCTGCGGCTCATGCCCGTAGCTGCGGGAAGGTTCTCCCTGGACGCTCCTACACTTATTGGGAGCCTTCGATCGGCGCACAGGGGAGGAGCGGGGGGGTCTGTACCTCCGTGTGCGAGCAGTTAGCTCAGTCAGTTTTCGGTCACGGCACGTTGATCCCAGGCCGAGCCCTTTGGGTAGGCCTGAATTTGGAGGGATCCAAGATAGGAATCCTCAACATTTATGCTCCCACAGACCTCAGATGCAGAGCCACCTTCTGGAGGACACTTACAGGGATTCTTCCAGACATGGATTCCTGGATTGTTGGAGGAGACTTCAACAACCTGGAGACCTTGGAGGACCAGCAGGGTAGAGATCCGGAGTTCACAGGTATGGCTCAGGCAGAGCAGTCAGCTTGGGACTCTTTCATCTTCGCGACAGGAGGGAGGGACAGTTGGAGAGACCCGTCCTTCCGGCGTTGGCACGGGAGCCTGGACTTCTCTTGGGGCTTCCGCAGGGAAGGAGGCAGACTCCTGGAGCGGCTTGATAGGTTTTATGTCAGTGATTGGGCCATCAGCAGAGGTGGCCAGGCGGGCATTGTTCCAGGGACGACACTATCCGACCATGCGCTTGTGCTCCTCTCATTAGATTCGGCAGCCCAGACTCTCCCCCCCCGATCATGCAGGATTCCCGTTTCCATCTTCTCGAGGGTGGACGTCCGTAGCAGCATTTGCAGTCTTTGGGACAGAGACTGGGGGGAGGGCATGGATCTGGTAGACTCGGTAGCGCAGGCTCTGCAGGAGTCCAGCCAGATCTGCCAGCTCGCAGCCCTACAGGTTCGACAGGATTGGTGGGGCAGAGAGAGAGCTCTTCGGAGGGACCTCGCCTCCATTCAGCGACTTCAGCAGTCTTCCCCGGGCTCGGAGGAGCTTCGGATCCAGGCCCTTCGAGCCAGAGCCCTCTTGGAGGAGACCCTCCAGCGTCGCTCCGAGTTCTCCTATCACGCCTCTCTCTCCTTCTGGGCCCGGAAGGGTGACCGGATGTGCAGGGAGTTCTTCAGGACACACGGCCAGAGAGCTGCAGGTGATCAGCTACGGAGTCTCAGGACAGCGGATGGTCACTTTGTTACGGACCCGGGGGAGGTCCTGGGGTTGGCCACTGACTTCTACAGGACCCTCTTCCAGCAGGAGCCACTTGCCCCTCGTGCTAGTCGTGACCGTGAGGAGGTGTGGAGGCACATTCCATCCCTGGTCCAGCCCAGCATGCAGGCGACGTTGGCGCCGTTCACCGCGGATGAGATGTTGGAGGCCTTGATGGCTATTGATGGGCAGAAATGCCCAGGTGAGGATGGGCTATCCCGAGCTTTCTTCACCTCCTTCTGGGACCAGATCCATCAGCCCCTCCTTGCAGCTCTGCAGGGGATTTTCAGCAGCGGTCAGATGCCAGAGAGCCTTTCCTCGGGACTGATTTGCCTCATCCCGAAGGGAGGAGATAGACAGGAGATCCGCCAGTGGCGTCCGATCACTCTCCTTACCACTGCCTACAAAATCCTCGCCAAGATGATCAGTGCCAGAGTTCGACCTCTACTCCCAGACCTCGTCCATGACACTCAGACAGGCTTTGTCCAGGATCGCAGTATCCTGGATAATGTCTTCACCTTTTCAGAGGCGGCGGAGTGGGCTCAGTACAGCGGTTCACACCTTGCCATTTTACTTCTCGACTTCGAGAAGGCCTACGATCGCGTGGATTGGTCCTTTTTGGAGGGGACTCTGGAGCGGCTAGGTTTCCCGGCAGGCTGGATTCAGGGTATCTCAGCTTTGTACAGGACAGCGTTAGCAGAGTCATCATTGGAGGCAGGATGGGTGAGCGTTTCAGCTTGGAGAAATCAGTACGTCAGGGCTGTCCCCTGGCTCCTTATCTGTTTCTCTTCTTCGCCGAGGCCATGACTTACTACCTTCGGGCGAGGTCCACAGGGCTCAGGGGTGTTCGCCTTCCACTCCGGGAGGACACGGAGCTTCTGGACTCAGAGTACGCAGATGATACAGCCCTTTATGTCCAGGACGATGAGAGGATGCTAGAGAGGGTGCGGATGGCCCTGGAGGTTTTCTGCTCGGCCGCTGGTGCGAAAATCAACTGGAACAAATCAGTTGGTTTTCTCACAGACCCGGGGGCGTGTTCTCAGTGGGGGCGATTCCTGGGCTTCAGATGGATTCCACGTGGACAGACAGCTAGATACCTTGGCTTCCAGGTTGGCCTAGACATTACGCCAGCTCAGCAGTTTCTCCCGGTGCTAGATTCCATCCGACGGAAGCTGGCTTTCTGGAGCACTGCTAAGCTGTCCCTTGCAGGTCGTGCTTTAGTAGTTAACCAGGTCCTTCTAGCCACGGCTTGGTATGTGGCTTCCTGTTGGTGCTTCTCGAGATCCAGCGTGGCACAGCTCAGGAGGTTGGTTCGGAACTTTCTTTGGTCTGGGGAGGATGGGCAGAGAGATACCAGAGCCAGGGTTGCTTGGCAGACAGTCATTCTTCCGCAGGCGGAGGGGGGTCTGGGGGTCATTGATCCAGAGCTTCAGAGTCAGGCCTTGTTAGGCAAGCTTATCATCCGCGGTTTGACCCCAGGGGGGCAGACGTGGAAGATGTTACTTCAGCAGGGAGTCGGCTCTTGTGTCCCGCGCCGAGGTGGAGAGTGGCTACCGTCCTTCAGGTGGATCTTCACTTCCGCCCCGCTCACTCAGCCCCGCTCTCCACTCGTTCGTAGCCTCCTCATGGTTTGGAGGCGGCTCCGTCTCAGTCTCATTCAGTCCCAGCCCAGCTGTCAGGAGGAGATCGATCGCCAGCCGCTCGTCTGGAATGGGCAGGTCAGAGACGCCGAGGGCCTTCAGTTGGGGGAGAGATCACATATCAGGTGGGACGGCTGGATGAGGGGGCCAGCCCGGTCCCTTCGAGTTTGGAGGGATACGTACAGACATCTGGAGATGGCCGATCTTGCAGACGCAGCGGGAGGTGCACGCGGAGTCGAGGCGAGACGCACGGAGATCGACGGTGCGATCCCAGCCGCTTGGTTGGCCCCACCTGAGCCTCAGGTCCTCATGCCTGGAGACACCCACTGGCTGGGACAGTTCACCCCCCGTGGCATCCCACTGGTGGTCGCAGGACGTTTGGATGACTCCTCTATCGCCTTCTTCGCGGTTTCAGGGGACGGACGACTCAGGAGAGAGGATGCGCTCATCGACCCCCTACTCCCGTGGCAGAGGGTTAGGGTCGTAGGCCTTCTGGGGAAGGTCTGGCATACCGACCCCAGTATCGAGCAGGACCAGTTGCAGCTTTGGCGTCTTTGGCTCTGGGAGGGGTGGGCCTTGTCAGAGCTTGAGTGGGACCCAGGAGAGTGGTGGTGGCCAGAGATTGTGACAGGACAGGGGCCGACTTCCTTCTTCGCTTACAGCACGACTCTGGGCAGGCGAGTTCTCGGGAGGATGCAGAGCCGCCCCCCCACCCAGCGTCCTAGCTGGTACGCACAGGGTATTTCCAGGTTCTTTTTGCAGGCTTTCTGGAAGGCCTTGTGGGAGAGCTGGCGGCCGCGGAAGATCTCATACTTCCTGTGGCTTCTTACCCACAAAGGTCTTCCAGTGGGGAGCTGGTTGAGGCAGATAGGCCAGGACGGTTGCTGTCAGATTTGCCATGCGGATGAGGAGTCACCAAAACACTGCCTGTGGAGCTGCACGCGCGCCCAGGAAGTGTGGAGGTGGACTTTCGGGCTTCTTACTCGGGCAGCACCAGAGCTAGGAGTGATCACTTGGGGCGCGTTCTGTTGGTGCAGCACCGCACCTGGTCTTCATCACTTGTTCGAGGCATGCCAGCAGGACCCCACTTTCCTTATCACACAGGGGACGTGGGGGCCGCTCGAGGGTATCCCACAGCACCTAGCAGAGGCTGATACAGGAGTTCGGGAGAGGCAGCCAGTCTGGGAGATTATCAGCAGCATCACAGGATGGCACATCTGGACCTCGCGCTGCGCGCAGATCCTCGGTGGCACCTCCTTATCGACTGCCCAGATCATGGCGGAGATTTGGAGTGAGATTATTCATACCCTCAGAGGCCAGTGGGACCAGATTCAGGGAGACTCCCGGGCTGGTCAGGAGAAGCGGAGACGCTTCCTCCAGGCTTGGGATACACAGAGCCTCTTCTTCGAGCAGACTACGCAGGGCCTTCGGTGGCACTACTCACCACCCCGATGGCTGTTCATTCACACTCAGCATATTCCTCCGTGAGAGTATGATTTATTATGCTACCTTTTGGGCTGCGTCCGGTTTGTGAACGCAGCCCGTCAGCTATAAGCTGACCTCTTGTATCTTGTTCTCGAAGTAATATAATTAGAACTGTTTTTTCGGCAAAAAAAATTGTACATAACTGGGGTAAAGGCACAGTGACCTTTAACCCCCACAACCTCCCACTTAAAGGACAATGTGCCTTAAAGGGAGAACAACCAGTGAGCATACTATCCAATGCCCATCAATACACGACAATACTCAAACTGCTGACTAGGTAGACTCTTCGTCAGCATATCTGCAGGGTTATCATCTGTATGAACCTTGACAAGCTCTATGCGCTTGTCCTCAAGTACCTCCCTGATGAAATGGTACCTGACCTCAATGTGTTTGGTCTTTGCATGAAAGACCGGATTCCGTGCTAGCTGAATAACACTCATGGAATCACTATGCAATGTCGGTACACTTGTATGAATCCCCAAATCTCCCACTAGCCAATCAAGCCATATAGCCTCCTTGCAACCCTCTGTGGTTGCAACATACTCAGCCTCTGTGGTAGACAAAGCAACGCACTTCTGTGCGCGAGACATCCACGACACTGCACCACCTGCAAAGGTGAACACATAACCAGAAGTGGATCTCCTACTACCCACATGCCCTGCATAGTCTAAATCTGTGTACCCAAGTACATGCATGTCTCCTTTACCAAAGCAGATGCACATCTCCTTGGTACCCTTCATGTATCTCATGATGCACTTAACTGCCTCCCAATGCCTCTTTCCTGGATTAGCCATATACTGGCTAACAACTCCCACTGCAAATGCAATGTCTGGTCTAGTAGCTATCATAGCATACATAAGACTCCCAACTGCTGATGCATAAGGAACCTTGGCCATCATGGCCCTTTCCTCATCTGATTTGGGACTATCTGTATGACTCAGTTTCACATATGGAGGCAATGGAGTACTCACTGCCTTCCCCCCCTCCATATTGAAACGCTGCAATACTTTTGTAACATACTCTTTTTGTGAAAGCCAAAGGAGTTTCCTACTCCGATCACGCGTGATGCGCATACCAAGAATATGACCTGCAAATCCTAAATCCTTCATATCAAAGGCCTCATGCAACTTGGCCTTTAATGCATCTAGCTCATAAGTATTCTTGCTAGCCATTCTTGCTAGCCAATAGCATATCATCCACATATAGTGCCAAGATTATCAGGCTATTATCCTTAGCCGTTTTAGTGTAGAGGCAGTGATCAATTTCACTCCTTCTAAAACCCTGGGACCGAATGAAAGCATCAAACTTCTGATACCATTCTCTAGGTGCTTGCTTAAGACCATAGAGACTCTTCTTTAGCTTGCAAACTAAATGCTCTTTGCCCTTTTCTTCAAAGCCTTCCGGCTGCACCATGTAAATTTCCTCATGCAAATCCCCATGCAAGAAAGCTGTCTTGACATCCATCTGCATAAGCTCCATATCCTCTATTGCCACTAGTCCAAGCATGCATCTAAGTGTTGGTCATCTTCACAACCGGAGAGAATATCTCATCAAAGTCCACACCCTTCTCTTGCTTGAACCCTTTAGCAACCAAACGGGCCTTGTACCTAGGCACATCATCACCTGTGACCTTCATTTTGTAGACCCATTTACATGGCAATGCCTTCTTTCCATGTGGCAAAGAAACCAAGTCCCAACTCTTATTCTTCATAAGTGAACTCATCTCTGATTGCATAGCATACTCCCACTTGCGTTGATCCTCACGCATCATAGCCTCTCTATAGCAAGAAGGCTCCTCGCAATCAGTAAGCATCACATAGTCTACCCCTGGAACAAACCTATCAGGTGGTCTATACACTCTAGATGATCTTCTCAAGGGCATTTCAGCTTGCTGTCCCACTTGCATATCAGCCACATTTGGCTCATCATTTCCACCAATAGATGATCCATCATCTACCCTTGATTGTATACCTGTGGGAGTACTTGGTGGCACCATTTCTTGCACATTTGGTGCATGGACAGCTTGCTGTCTATCGACATATGCAGGTGGATTCACATCCTGGAAAGTGATTCTCCTCATTTCCACATCCCTCATGGGTGCCTTATGCATCTTCTTCTCATTGAAGACCACATCATGGCTACGTATGATCTTCTTTGCTTCTGGATCCCAGAGACGATAGCCCATCTCTCCACTTTCGCCATAACCCAGAAAGATGCATTTCCTAGACTTAGGATCTAGCTTCTTTCGAAGCTCTTTTGGCACATGTGCATATGCCTCACACCCAAATATACGCAAATGAGAGTAAGAGGGCTTCTTGCCACTCCATGCCTCTTCAGGAATACCACCATCCAAACTCTTACTAGGTGATCTATTGATCACATGCACTACAGTCTTCATTGCCTCAGCCCAAAAACCACCAGAAAGACTTGCATTGGAAAGCATGCATTGCAACCTTTCTTGAATGGTACGGTTCATCTTTTCTGCAACTGGATTTTGCTCTGGAGTACGAGGGGATGTGAGCTCCCTCTTAATCCCACATGTATCACAGAAATGCTGAAAGTCATGAGAGAGATACTCTCCACCATTGTCAGTCCGTAGGCATTTAAGCATTCTACCTGACTGATTCTCAACCAAGGCCAGCCATTTCTGAATACCTGGAACACATCACTCTTCCGAGCTATAGCATAAGCCCATACTTTCCTAGTTGCATCATCAATGAATGTCTTCCGAGCTATAGCATAAGCCCATACTTTCCTAGTTGCATCATCAATGAATGTCACATAGTATTCAGCCCCGCCTAATGACCGTGTAGGCATGGGACCACATACGTCTGAATGCACCAAATCAAGCTTTTCAAACTCTTTCTTTCCCCTTCTTTTATGGGCTGATTTAGTATGCTTCCCATAGAGACAATGCTCACAAAATTCAAAATCAGAGAAACTCAAATGCGGTACATAACCCAAATGGCATAAGAGTTTCATTCCATTCTGGCTCATGTGTCCCAACCTACAATGCCACAAAGAAGTGCTTGGCTGCTCGGTTATTGCAACAACATGATCAAATACCCCTGATACATGTAAGGGATACAAAGTCCCACACTTGGCACCTTTGGCCAAAAGCATAGAGTCCTTCTGAATTTTTCAACTCTGAAAGCCAAAAGTGGTGTGAAAACTAGCATCATCTAGTTGACCCACTGAAATAAGACTCTTGGTCAGCTTAGGCACATGTCTCACATGTTTCAAAACAAATGCAGACCCATTTGCAAAAGAAAACTTTATGTCACCTGCTCCCACTATGTCACATGCATACTCATTTCCAAGATGCACACAACCTGTCTTTCCACTATCATAAGTGGAGAACCATTCCCTATGGGGAGTAACATGGAATGAAGCACCAGAATCCAAAATCCAATCCTGGGAATATGCATCATCTAAAGTAGTAAGCAACTCTGCAAATAAACTAGACATGAAGAGAACGTCATTGTCACTATCATGTGTGACTGCATTGATCTCCTCGATCTTCACTTTTCCTTTGTCCTCCCTTGGACTCTCTTCCTTCTGATATTCATCCCAATTTGCATTCTTTTTCTTATCCTTTTGCTCTCTTTTCAGCTTGTAGCAATCCTTTTTCATATGGCCCTTCTTGCCACAATGGTAACACTCAATGTTCCGTGCCCTGGATTTGCTACGAGACTTCCCTCTTTCTTGGGACTTCCCGCTGAACTGTGATCTGCCCCTTTGCACATTTAAGGCTGCATCCTGCTTGTTGCCGTCCATAGACTTCCGTTTAATCTCCTCGGCCAACAAGCTACCCACAACATCATCAAATCTCAGTACTCCACCAGGTGCAGAGTTACTGACAGCTGTACGGAAGGTATCCCATGAGGATGGCAATGAGCATAAGAGAAGTATTGCCTTAGTCTCCGCATCAAACTTCATCTTCTGAGCCTGAAGCTGGCTGAAAATAATATTGAATTCATTCAAGTGAGAAGCGATGGAGACCCCTTCCTTCATTTGCAGCTCAAACAACCTCTTCATGACGTCTAATCTCCTCGGCCAACAAGCTACCCACAACATCATCAAATTTCAGTACTCCACCAGGTGCAGAGTTACTGACAGCTGTACGGAAGGTATCCCATGAGGATGGCAATGAACATAAGAGAAATATTGCCTTAGTCTCCGCATCAAAATTCATCTTCTGAGCCTGAAGCTGGCTGAAAATAATATTGAATTCATTCAAGTGAGAAGCAATGGAGACCCCTTCCTTCATTTGCAGCTCAAACAACCTCTTCATGAGGTAAACTTTATTAGAGGCAGTTTCCTTCTCATAAGTGGCACACAATTTCTTCCACAAATCTTCCGTAGTCTGCTCATTTTACTACTGTGAAATAAACTGACTCTGCAAGATGAAGTCTAATAGTAGACTTTGCTAATGCATCCAACTCATTCCAATCATCCTCAGACATATTTGCAGGCTTAGCTTCAATCCCTACCAAGGGTTTAATCTGCTTCTTTTGAATAAGCACATCCCTTATTTGTTCTTTCCACAAAGAAAAGTTTGTCCCATTAAACATTTTAATGCTGAAAAACTCCTTTTCAGACATGGAAGAGGATGCCATGATGCAAATGAAACAAAATTCCAAATGCTAGTCCCTGCAAGAGAGAATCACACCAAATACCAGGTGCACCCAAATGTGTATGCCACAATAGAGTGAAATATCACCAAAACTCAAAGCTCAAAGCATCAAAAGATGCATCTGACTCATGTGCATATACTATGCATCGATATGAGCAAATCTGGCCCAAAAGAAAATGCCAATAAGTGCCAAATGACTCAAGCATAAACACCATCCACTGGCATATGCATCAATAATATCTCATCCAAGAGAGCATAGCACTATCAGTGCATCACTTGCAATGTGTCAAAGCTATCCCTCAGCATAAAATAGCATCCATGTGCAAAGCGTTCATAAAAATAGCATCCCACAAGGCAATTTGGGCCTATCAACGCATCCAATAAGGACCGTAATGCATCCAAATGGCCTATAAATCATCCATTGCATCCAAATGCACACCACGAATGAGCGCACACTGCTCAAACTGCAACCAGAGTCATCTGCATAAGGTATGCTCAAGAAATCATAGTCCCACGGTAATGACCGCTACTGAAAATAGAATCTGAGATGCCTCAAAACATAGGTGCCATTGCATAATCGGACTCAGCAAGAAAATCTGCAAATATCTCTCTTCTGCAAGAACTCCAAAATCCCAACTGATGAGTGAGAAATGGGAGTCAACACTTATCCACTGGAAATGGGAGTCAACACTTATCCACTGCCATGTGGCATAAATCTAAGGTTTCAAAACCTTAGAATGAAAAATGCATAACAGAGAGACGAAATCGAATACACAGAGATCTATAACTCTGAAAATCCTCCACCGAATTGCGCAAGAACTGATAGGTAGGGGTTTTTGGGCGTCCGGAACACAATGGGACAGACAGTTTTGGAAACCGTGGTCTCAATCACTGGGTCCAACACACGGACTAAAAAACGTTTTTGGAAACAGAGTTGTTTGTAAACTCCACCGGAGTGCGAATGATGAGTAACATAGAAGTTTTAGAACCTCCTGAGTCCACCGGAACTGACAGATCTGCAAATGGTTGCTCCAAACTTGAGTTCCAATACTCGGGCAAAAAACGCAGAAACTGACACAGTGAGTCAGAAATCCAATGAAATGATCCCAGATTCAAGAATGAAGGTGTTTCCAAGCTCTTGAAGTGAAGTGGATACCAAAAGCAAGCAATAGTTGCCTCTACAAGTCAATACGGAGTCTCTGTTATCGAACGGAACAGGGAAAAGCTCAAAAAACGACTTTTTCTTTGAAAGCTCTTAACAGGCTCTCAAAACCACTTCGCAAAGCCAAAGTGACTTTTACAAAGGTTCCTCCAAGGTCTCTGCACACTCGGATGCAAGTAAAGTCGCCCACAAAGCTTCCCACAGAGCTTCTCCTTCCTCCCACAGAGCTGCTGAGCTTCAAGCATTCACGCACGCTCAGCTAGATCACCCGGGCTCTGATACCAGTTGAGAGTGCTCTCAACGGAAGCAAGAATTGAAGAAGGAGAGAGAGAGACAGAGCCACAAAACTTTTGGTGGGTGCAGAACCACCCTAATCTTCTTTTTCATTCATTTATATATGTGTTTGAGTATTGTACATAACTGGGGTAAAGGCACAGTGACCTTTAACCCCCACATAAAATAGATAAACGGTGCCGGTCCTAAACAAACTCCGATGCATAGTCCAGCCTCAATAAAACAACTTGACTAAGTAGAGATGGGGTGAACATAGGCAGGATCTGTGAGTATATCCCTCCACTGCTGAGGAATAGCTCTCATGATCAGTAATCTGGTCACAGCAATCTGTCGAAGTGGCCCATGTCTATCTCTGACAACCTCCTCTGACATCTCCACACCTCCCTTGAACCAACCTCCAACTGTCACAACCCCTTGAGCATGCCAACTGGCCAAAGGAGTCCTAAGTTCTGTACCAAGGGAAGATCCCTGAGACCGAACAAGGGGGTTATGGTAAAGTGGCTGTCGGGCAATTTCCTCTCTGAAGGAGGGAACTGCTCTGATGAGGTGCTGTCGAAAAAGATCCCAGATCTGAATAAGCCTTTTTACTAGTGGTGAGGAAGGCTAAGAATGCTGGTCCGCCAGGAAGATCCAACTGACTCTACCTGCCCACTGGCTTGCTGCTCTAGGGGTGCACTGATGGATCCCATGCAGTAGGAACTACTTCCACGGCTGATCTCCTGGAGTCAAATCTCTAACAAGAAGTTTGACTAAAAGAGCTCTGCTCTGCATCTCTGGATCAAGAACCCCAAGTCCTCCCTGCGAGGATGGTAAAGTGATAGTATCCCATGAAACTCTGGCCCTAGTGTCCCTCAAAATCGAGAAGAAGAACTGCAATCTCCTGCTGACTCTCCTGCGCCCAGTGAGTGGCCTCCCAAAAGGTGAAGATGTTATCCAAGATACTCCAGTCTTGGACAAATCCTGTCTGAGTAGCTCTGATGATATTTGGCAGCAAAGGTTTTAAGCGAAGAGCCAAGGTGTCACGCACCGTTCTTTCACAATCACGATCAAAATTGTAGCAAGATAATAATCACGAATGAACAAGAAGAGAGATTCCAGTATGAATCAAACTGATGAGTCTTTACAATAATTTTGGAGAAGAATCACTTCGTGAAGGAGCTCGATACCACCCGTCCACCCCCGAGCTATCTCTCTCTCACTCTCACTCTCACTCTCACTCACATGAGATGATCAAATGATCAAATCTCAATCACACTCTCACTCTCACTCTCAAAATATGTTAATCTTATCTTCTTCTTTGTGCTACCTCGATTCGCGTGCACTAAATGTCACTTTCGCAGCGCCTCGATATTTGTGTCTTCTCTTTGCTCGTGCAACCTCGAGATGCGTGTTTTCTCTTCTCTTTCGCACAGCCTCGATATGCGTGCGTTGGGATTGTGTGTTCTCCTTCTCACAATCTCCTCTTCTGTTATAGCCTTTCACGACTCCCAAAAAGCGGCCAAAAGCTCCCAAAATTGGCCAAAAATAGCTTTTCTCGAAAAGCGTGCATGTGCTTTTCACCATCTTTTAGCGTGCGCTTTTGATATCAAACGCGTACGGAATCTCGACGTCTCTTTTTTTTTTTTAAATAATTTTTTTAAAAGGCATGAAAACAGCCTTGTTCGGAGCATCACCACACCTGCCTTGTAGATCCAATGCACAAGCGCAATAGCTCATCTCGAAAATTGGACCCTCTTCTTTCCCTTGCATTTGACCCTTCATGGCTAACTCTTCCATCTCGACCTCCGTCTAATGCCTGCAACTCGACACGGAAATCTAGATGCACTTTTAGCTCAAACCACTTTGTTAGCAACTTCTGACCTCCATACAAGCATGCAAACGAGTGAACCACAAATTTTTCACAAGGACAAAGTTTTTCTACTCAACAAGATCTAAAACTCTCTCATACAGAGTTTCTTCAAATTATTTCTCTAACCAACTCAAAATCAAGCCGCAAAATCCAGCCGACACCATAATGGACAAAAACCAAAAATTTTCGACTAACACCAAACTTTCCTAAAACCTTCAAAACATCAAAACCATCCTTTTTGAACACTATCTGTGATATATATTCCAAAATATTTCATATACAAAATTGAAGCGTCACACAAGGTCTTCGCTAGGATCTTGTAGGCTGTCCCTAGAAGTGTAATGGGTCTCCAATTGCGTAGGACTGTCTTGTCTCCCCCTTTCGGGATGAGACAAATCAAACCTCTGCATAATGTCTCGCCCAAAGATCCTGTATCGAGAGCCTCTGAAAAGGCAGAGAGTAGATGAGGCCCAATCGTATCCCAAAGAGCTCTAAAAAGAAGTGGCAACAAACCATCCTCCCCCGAGCATCTATCTCTGGGCAGCTCATGTAAGGCGTCCGTGATCTCCAGGAGTGATAGTGGGCTATCCGAAACATGACTCATCCTGTCTGAGACCATCTGGGAGACATGACTTCAAATCTCCTCTTTGGCTCTGATCATCTTCTCGGTGACTGGATCGGCGGTGTAAAGAGTGGAGTAGAAATCGGAAGTGATCTCAACAAGATGGTGAGGGTCCGTCTGAAGATACCCGGCCTCATCCACAAGTCTACGAAGGCTGTACGAAGAGTATCTCAGACCCACTGCCCTGAAAAACTCTCTAGAGCATCTATCCCCCTTCTGGATCCAGAACGTCTACTGGGAGTAAAACTTGAACTGGGCCCTCCTGCCCTGAATCTTCTCTAGTCTCTCCCGAGCCTCCGAAAGCTGCCCTTTGATGAAAAGAGAATGAGGAAAACTCTGAATCAATCTCTGAAGTCTGGATACCTCTGCTCTTGCGTTCCGATCTCTGATTCTTAGCTTTTCCTTCTCCTCTTCTGCCCTCAACTGGCAAGCCATGCTGACTCTAGCCAAAAGCCCTCTCTACCCACATCAACCAGCCCTGATCCACAGGAGTGTCCTCTGACAACCAAGCCCCTCTTAACCGCTCCACGAACTCTGCGTCCTGAAAAACAAAGTGCGGAACTCTTACAGAGCCTGTGCTCTCCAAACGAGAGGTAAGGAGAATCTGCAATAGGACTGGAGCATGGTCAGATAAAACATAACCCGGGCGGATCCCAATCTGTCCTCCTTTAGCCTGGCCCCATTGGCCAACATAAAACCTGTCAAGTCTGACCAAAGAAAGAGAGCCATGGAAAACCCCCGACCAAGAGAACTGAAGACTGTCAGCCAAGTGACGAAAGTCGTCCAATCGAGCTGCATCGTGAAGTTCAGCGTGCAAAACAAAACTATCCCACTCCACTCTCTCCCTGTCAAAAAGGCCACCCTCCAACTGGCCCGACTTGTCTTCAGAGAATTCAACCATGTTGAAATCTCCTCCAACAATCCAGCTGTCGGCCTGAGGAAGGGACTCTCTGAGCTGTCTCCAAAAAGCACGCCTGTGGGCTGGATCTCTGGGGGCATACACATTGAGAACACCAACTGCTGTGCTCTCAATCTGAAGAATAACATAACATGCCCTGCTTTCCACTAGTGTACCCTCTTGGGTGATCTCTGAGGCCCACCTGGCTGAAACTGAAATGGAAACTCCTCCCCTCGTGCCATCCGCTAGGCTCCAAAATGTCCGACTCTGTCCTTTGAGTAAGGATCTGCATCTGTCAATCCTGTCCTGGGAGAGCTTATGCTCCTAGATAAGCACAATGTCAGGAGGGGACCCTGAGGAAATAAACCGAAGGGAGTCCCTAAGCAGCTGCAATCTAGGAACACCCGATCTACAACCATCTGCATCTGAAGTAAATCTGCGTCCGTTCAGTCCTCTCACATTCCATGAAATGATGGACAACCTAGACATCGGATGGAAGTGAGGGGGTGCCAGTGGCACCGACACAAAACTCTCTCTCTAACGGCGCAATCCAAAGTCGGTCTCTGATCAAACTCCAAATTTGCCCCAACTCATGTAAAATGGCTCCATCCAAGGGAATAGTACTCTGGTGTGAAATGAGGAGCTGAAAGTCAAACCAACCAGCACTCCTGGGCACATCAAAATCTCCCTGAACCTCAAAGAATAGAAACAGAAAGGCCTTGCCACCGAAACCAAGTCGGAGAGTCCTAGGGCATGAATGAATCTGCGAGCCGACAATACAGTGAACCAGTGAGAACTGAGTCATGCTCATGAGCTGTCTAGCAATCTCGCTGTCAAGTAACTCAGCTGACCAGCTTTCGCTCCCCCGAGATCAGAAGCTGCCTGCGGAGAAACGAAGAATATGCTCCTCTCTGGAAAGAGTAACAGATCCCAAGTACTCCTCTACCTCCTCTGACCGTCGGCAAAACACCGGGAGGAGTTCCAATCAGGTGAGGGAGTCTATGGTAACCCCTCGAGCCAAGAAGGCCTAAAACTCAACGGGCAGATCTCTATCAACCATCCTGGGGTCAGGTCTAGGAGCCCGAAGAGCTGAAAAGGGCTGAGCCGTCCTAACTCTGCTCCTAGAATAGGTGAGAGGAAGAGGAAGAATCTGTAACGAGGTGCCTGTCAACGTGGGTGACTGATAATCTCGCTCGATCTCATTTGCTAGGATCTCCCAATCCTCATGCCTGTCTGGGTACTAAGCGAAATCTATGACCGCACTCGCAAAAGATCAGGATAAACCAAGAGTGAAAAGCTGCGAGGACGAGGCTGTACTGGGAGGGGTGTCTAAAAGGACGCTCCGCATAGCAACAAAGGAAGGTACTGTGCGACGAGGAAGAGAAAGAGGTCTCGAGGGAACCTCATACAAGTGCATGAGATCCTGAAACGGGCTCTGACTCTGACCTGTGTCGTAAAATACCACTCTCTCTATCGACTGCTGGGAAGAGGCATTCATCATAGTAACAGTAGCCTGAGCAGTCTCCTGCTGGATAACTATCTCAGGAACAAATAACTGGACATCCGGGGTAGTAGTGTCAAGAGTCATCAAATCTTGAGCTACAGTCTCCTGCACAGTGTCGTGACCTGCCTGCGGATGTGGTCCGCCGCATCTCCCCTTTCCGGGGTCTCCTGCACAAGTATCTCAACTCCCTGGGCTACCGTCTCCTGCACAGTGTCATGACCTGCCTGCGTATGGTCCTCTACAACTCCCCTTTCCAGGGTCTCCTGCATATGTGTCTCAGCTCGTACTTGGGGCTGCTCGTGCTGCTGGCTCTCCCTCTGTCTCCGTCTCCTCCGAGCTCTCCGTGAAAGCTGTACCACTGGGGGCACCTCCAAGTATTCTGAGTCCACTGGAGACTCTCCCGGAGGAGTCTCCTCTCGCTTTGCAGAATGAGTTGAAGCAGGCTCAGGGACCCCTAAAGGCTGAACTGTAGGCTCTGGGTCACCCACCCGTAGGATGAGATGGATCCAGAGTCCCTGAACGAGGCCGACGACTGGGGCAATCCCTAATAAAGTGACCTCTCTTCTGATAGAAAAGACACTGATTAGAAAGACCCTCGTACAAAACCCTCTGCTGAATCTGGACCCCATCTCCCGTGGAGTACGAAATCAAAGTAGGCAAAGGTCGAGGAGGGGGAAACTCTGAAGTGAGTCTGACCCTCGTAACACCTGTACCAGCAAGTGACTGAGCATTTTTTGCCGAAAAAACAGTGCTAATTATATTACTTCGAAAACAAGATACAAGAGGTCAGCATTGCAGTTGACGGGCTGCGTTCACAAATCGGATGCAGCCCAAAAGGTAACAAAAAGTAAAGCTCTCTCTCACGGAGGGATCAGGCGAGTGTGAATGAACAGCCAGAGAGGTGGTGAGTAGCGCCACTGAAGGCCCTGCGAAGCTTGCTCGAAGAAGAGGCCCTGTGTGTCCCAAACCCGGAGGAAATGTCTCTGCTTCTCCCGGCCGGCCCGGGAGTCCCCCTGTATCCAAGTGACTGAGCATAGGAAAGTCTAGCACCTGATGGGATGACTGTACCTGCCACACTAGCCATATGCTCCATTGCTCTGCGACAAGAGCTGACCTCATCAGGAAGTCTAGGGAAAAGCATCCAAAAAGAGACCTGGCGCGGTCCCGGGAAAGTAGTACTGAAGTGCTTCCGCCAAGGACACAAATGGATGACTCTGCTCTGAAACTAAATCGGAGAGCTCATAAGTACTCTTTGAGCCTGCTCTGCAGACTGAAGGCCAAAAGAAAAGTACCCTCTGCCAAGCAATTGGAAAACCGTTACTGAGACACCCAATGAGGCCATGTTGGTGTACACCCAATCACGTAATTGTTGGCCTCTACTGGGTAGAAAGCCAATGATATGCGTCAAACGAAAACCCTCCTTTGCTGCCTCAATCATCTGCACAATGTTGGGAGGAAAAGAAATTGTGACTTGAATCTCCTCAGATTCGGCGACGGGAGTGGCATTAGTGCCCTCCATTGTCTCAGCTTGCGCTGTCCTGAGGGGAGGAGCTACCTCTGCAAAAAATACCCACCAAGAACTCGCAACCAACCACTAGTCAATCCCCAAGAACTTGGTTGAATGCCCCAAACTTCAGCCTGCGTGGGATAGCAAAATGAGGTTCAAACCCAAGCCTGAAAACAGTCCGTTCAATGCTGAAGCAGAAACTCCGCCAATGCCCTGGAATTACGAGCAGCAATAGCCCTGGAGAGGGCCCTGATGCAGCCCAGCCTGAAGCGCAAAAGGGAAGGGGCGGACAGCAGCAACAGCAACAGTCTGAATGGCGGCGTCGCGCTGGCGACCTGGCTGGTGGCCTAAAAGGCGGCCTGGCTGGCGACCTGGAGGCGGTGGCCTGGCTGGCGACCTGGCTGGTGACCTGAAGGCAGCCTGGAGGGGGCGACCTCAAGGGCAAGGGCGACTTGAAGAGCAAGGGGGGCGCGGCCAGACGGAGGGCAAGGGGGGGCGCGGCCAAATGGGCTGGCTGATGGCGGCGGGCAGTTGCAGACGGGAGCTCCTCCTGTGCGATTTTTAAAATGCATATGGTTAATTGTGCTTGGCAACAACAACAAATGCTGGATTCGTGGAAGAAAGGGCTTGTTAAGCTTCTTCCAAAGAAGCAAATATGTGAATCTTTGGCTGATTGGCGTCCTATCATTCTTATGCCAATAATTTATAAGATTATAACCAAAATGGTGGTTGATCGCATCAAAGGATACTTACATGATAGTCTCCATCTTGCGCAATATGGGTTTGTTCCTTGCAAGCATATCCTTGATAATATTGCAAATGTGTACATTGCGATAGAATATGCAAAATACATGGAGTAGGATGTGCTATTGTTGCAGGTTGATATTGCCAAGGCTTTTGACACAGTTCGATGGGATTTCATCTCGCAGACCATGCAAGCCTTGGGTTTTGGCACAAAAATGCAACATGTTGTTTACTAGCTGTACAATGATAGTAAAGCTACATGTATATTATCTGGGGATATTTCTGAAAATTAGACACTCCATTGTTTGGTTCCCCAGGGCTGTCCACTTAGCGTGCTATTGTATGCGATAGCCACGCATCCAATGCTTCAATACGTGGATCATCTGCTGCTGGCTACAGGCATGTTGCATGGATTGGAAATTCATGGAAGTCGCACTATGGTTGCTCAAGCATATGTTGATGTGTATAGAAGGGCTGTGCATATATCTGCTCAACTGCGAGACAGCATAGTGAAGATCAGGTCCGGTATGGCATAAATAAATCAAACAACCAACTGCCTGCTGATAGAGAGTGACATCACATACACCACTGCCATTCTTAGGTGAGAGGTGAAAATCAGGCTCTAACGGTGTGGATACTGGCTTGCAATCCTCAAACTGAAAATGCTGCAAAAGCTGTCCAATATACTTGGATCGTGACATCGAAAAATCCCCCTCACTGCCAGCAAATTGAATGCCCAGATAATAATGCAAAAGACCAAGATCAGACATAGCAAACGTCTTCTGCAAGTCAAGCTTAAAAGCTACAATTTGCTCAGCATGTGTCCGAGTCACAAGCATGTCATCTGCATAGAGTACTAAAATCAGCAAATCTGTCCCACTCTTATGGATGTAAAGGGTCGCCTCTGTAGGGTTGTTCTGAAAGCCAAGACTAAGCAAATGAGCATGTATCTTGGAATACCAAGCCTAGGGTGCCTTTTTTATTCCATAGAGGGCTTTCTTTAACCAGCATACCTTCTTTTCAGAACCTACAACCTCAAAGCCAAAAGGCTGGGTAACATATACTTCCTCTTGCAAGTGCCTGCGAAAAGCTGTCTCTTAGCAACCAGACGGGCTTTATAACGGTCCACTGAATCATGTTTAATCTTGTATACCCACTTAGTCCCAATGGCATTCTTGCTAGGAGGCAATTCACACAACTCCAAAGTGTTATTCTGATGGATGGAATCTGATTCTGCCTGCATAGCCTACAACAAATGCAGAAACAACCAAATCAGCATTTTCTTTCCAAACAGCTGCTCTAGTACGGGCTGGCAGAGGAGCATCTTGTTTGCTGTCTTTGAGAGTGTCAAGGTGCCAACAGGGAAGCCTTTTGGGCTCCTGAATTTCAGCTCTCTTGGTCAATGGCTTGTGCACAGTATCGTGATAAATCTGAGGCATATCAGGCTGTAAATCATGCTGATTTTCAGACTGCACATGTGGCTGCAAATGACCATTAGGAGGAGGAAGAATCTCATATGTGACATCATCATGGGAGTCTGACAGAAACAAATCTCAAGCTGTCAAGGAGATCTGTGGCATCAATAGTGGGCTGTTTTTGACAGCCAGCAATGGCATAGATGAAGATTCATAAAAAACAACATCCCTACTTGTTGGTAAATTGAAAGGAAAGCATGGAGTGAACACAAACTCAGAATTCTTGCTTATGGAATGAAGAAAGATGAGGTCCTTAAGTAGGCACCTCTTACATGATCACTGACATCACTAATGACCTCTGAGCTCCACAATCATCTCCTCAATCTGCTCCTAGATTCTCTCAATCATCCTATGTGGCTTCTACCACCACCTAACAGTGCTTATGGGCACCTAACTGTGCCTCTAGCACACACACGTAGAAACCAAGGTGTGCCTCCTTGAGATATCCCAACATACCCCCCCTCAAGCGAATGCCTCAGGCTATGTCAAGGATACAGCTAGCACAAGGTGTCACATGCCATCTCATGGTGGTCATGGATCTATCAATGGCTAGGATCTCAAGCTAGCAAGGGTTCCCAAGGGTGTAAGGTAAACAAAAGGGATACAAAAGACCTTCCAATGGTTATCTCCCCTGCATGTACATGCACACAATGTCTGCAGGAGGTACCATGGAGCAAAAACACATACACATGGCCTACATCATATGGTGACCAGAGGTGTTTACAAAACACAATAGTTTATTTCATTCATTTTGGAGAACTATTCAGGTTGAGTACCTTGACTCAACATAAAAAAGAGAGATTTGGAGCATATATGGAGATGATTCAAAAAGCATAATCTTCATGGGATGCCTCATCTTGTGGAGGCACATCAATTGAAAGTAGATTGGCATTTTTTGACTTTGAAGTTGCTTCCTTTTTTACTCTATAAAACTTTTCATGATGATTGTTTTTGCCACAGTGTTTGCATGGATTGATCTTGAAGCAGTCTTTTGAGAGGTGATTAGTCTTCCCACAATGATTGTAAGGTGAAAACTTGCCCTTCTGGATTTTTATGGCATAGGCCTTGTCATTGCCTTTCCGGAGTTCCATGTGCTTTTCTTCTTCTTGAAGAGTAGAGATAAGACCTTCAAGATTAGGATTAGGAAGATTTTTCAAAGTGGTAACAACATGATCATAATCTTCAGGCATACTCTTGAGCAACACTGCCATAGCATCATCTGTAGTGATAGGAGAGTTGATAGAAGCAAGTTGAGTCATGAGACTCCGCATGTAATTGACATGGGCAGCCAAAGGAGTGCCACTAACCATCTTTAATTCAAAGAAAGCAATCTTAAGTGATAATTTTGAGATGTGAGAGCTAGCACCAAAAATAATGTCAAGCTTCTGCCAAGCTTCTGAAGGAGACGCTAAGTTAGAGATGTGATGAATATAGTCATCTCCTAAAGCAAGAGCAATGATGCCATATGCTTTCTCCTCTCTAGCAGGATCTCTTGCTGGGTATGTTAGAGCTGAGGATTCTCCAGCATTGGAGGCTGTTGAAGAAGAAGTTGAAGCCGGTTTGACAAGCCCCCATAGGTTTTCCCTCATTAATGCAAACTTGACCTTCATCTGCCATGTGTGGAAGCCCTTACCATTGAACTTGTCCATATTCAATATGGTAGCCATGAGAGGGTCTAACCCAAGAATTGGGAAGTGTCTTCTCTCTTACAAGGCTAGGAAAACAACTGAAAAGCTTCAAAGTATAAGCATTTAATGTAGCAAAGACTTGTGATCAAATTTCATACTACAAATCAATGATGCTTTCACTTGCATGCTTCATAGAGGTAGCTAAAAGAAAGCTTTCCAAGCAAATCCAGGTGTAGCAACTTAAAGCAAAGTTGTAGCCACAGTTGTACTGATGCTATTTAACACTTTAAAACATTAGAAATGCTAAAGTAGCATCTAATGTAGCATCACACTCACAACCTTGTCAAAACTGTCCAAAATAGAGGCCTGAACTTGGAGGGCTTGTATCTCACTCTCCAAAGCAAAGAAAAAGGGGCTTTCTGAAGCAAAAGAAAGCTCATATACCAGAGAAGATCCAGCACAGAGGTTGGGCGAAATGGCGCGCGATATTGTTGGCTGGAGCGTCGTCAAAGTCGACTGGTTTTTGCTTGATATCTCCTTGAATATGCAGCCATTGCTGCTCAGATTTCAACACAAGATAGCCCAAGGTATGGAGAAGCTTCCCTTGAAAGGAATTAGAGAGAGATGGAGAGACACAGAGAAATTGCAGAAGATAGGTTCGCCGATTTTCGTGGAATGGCGACTAGTAGTGACAATTGCTTGCAGGTGGAAGTTCGCCCCTTCAAGAGGTATCTCCAGCAGGACGGGCTTGGAGAATGGCGGAGAAACGGAGGAGAACAAGCTTTAGCAAGATTTGGGAAGAAGGGGAAGAAATGGTGAAGATGGAGAAGAAGAAGATGATGTGGCACAAATGGGCTCAAGGAGGATCAAAGGGCTCTGATACCATGTTGGTAAACTGAAAGGAAAGCATGGAGTGAACACAAACTCAGAATTCTTGCTTATGGAATGAAGAAAGATGAGGTCCTTAAGTAGGCACCTCTTACATGATCACTGACATCACTGATGACCTCTGAGCTCCACAATCATCTCCTCAATTTGCTCCTAGATTCTCTCAATCATCCTATGTGGCTTCTACCACCACCTAACAGTGCTTATGGGCTGTGCCTCTAGCACACACACATAGAAACCAAGGTGTGCCTGGGGCATACACCTTGAGATATCCCAACACTGCCAACAAAAATCTTGCCTGTGCAGGGCTGGTAGAGCTTATAGCCCTTGCTTTCTAAGTTGTACCGCATTTGACAGCTTTATCATTCAACTTTGTGCGTGTCTGGGCACATGTGCATATGCCAAGCATCGAAAAGTCCTCATGTGAGAAATCCTGGGCTTATGACCTGTCCAAGTCTCATAAGGTGTGATGGTTTTCAATGCCTTTGTGGGATATCTGTTCAAAATATAGTTTGTAAACATAACGGCATCCAACCACAATTTGTTAGGCAAGTGCTTGCCTTTCAACATACACCTGACCATCTCAATGACTGATCTATTCTTTCTCTGAGCCACGGGATTGTGCTAAGAAGTATAAGGCACAGTGCATTGATGATGTATGCCACATGAGGCCATAAAATCAAAAAATTCCTTTGACATATATTCAACCCCCCATTTGTATTGATGTGGGCAATTTTCAGCTTGCTTCTCTACCAAGGCAACGAAATGTCTGTAACATGCAAAAACTTCAGATTTTGATTTCAAGGCAAAAATCTAAGTATACTGAAGTCATCATCTATGACAGCATCTTTACCATCTTGACATGACAAGTTATGCTGACTTGGTAGTAGATGATGATATGGCAATGAGCTGCTTGTGCTGCTTTGTTTTGTTCTTTCAGAGCCAGGAGCAGCAAGGGATGAGATGCAGTAGACACCCGGAGAGCATGACTGGGCAAATCCGACCATGGGTGGACTCCCACATGAGGGCTGCAGCTCCTCTCTATTTGATGTGGGGAGACATACCATTGGAGTGACGATAGCATGCACTTGTCATTAGACACACTACTGCCCGGAGAGAAGAGAAGAGGAGGGAGGCACCTGGATAGACTAGTCATCTTGAGCACGAGTAACATTCTATCATTGATTTCCTCCCTTGACGACCTCATACCTGTAACCTCTCCAAATCCGGACCCACTATCAGACAAGCTCTTCTTGTCTATCCTTAGCCGCTTGATGGAGTTGATTCCACAAACATCATACATAGGTCTTGCCACTCAGATTGATGGATAGTTGACTAGGTGACCGGCGGCAAGGGATCACGCTCTCTATCATTGCCTTGGGTTTCTTTCTCTTGCATCGACAACGCGGTGTATTATATTCTCATATCAGACATAAGCCTTGGGCTTGGGTGCTTTTTTAGAGGCCCAACCCCTTAGCTTTCATTGTATGTGGGTTTTTTTCAGTCTCATAGACTTTTTGGTCTTTCGTAGATGTTAGTAAAATTTCTCTCTTTCTCACGACGAGTATCAAAGGTAAGTGCAATCAATTGCTCTGCATTTCCATGAAGCATATGATCTCAGAGACCCAACAGTCAAGGCTTTTAAGCATTCAAACTATACATGTGATCTCGATGCATAAATTACTGGTATGTATGAAGATCAAATGAATCCTTCTTGAGCTCCGCATGACTCTTCGCACGGGTGTAGAGAAAAAATTCGTCACACAAGGACTGAAGCACATGCTAAGCTCATGTCTTCACACTTTTTTTGGGGCCAAGGTCCAAGAAAATGAGGACCGTGGTGCTCTTATAGTATTAATAGAATAGAAGAGGATAAGACTCGAAGTACCACAAAACTCAAGAGCTACCCCCTATTTATTTTAAAAGGAGAAATACTTACACACTTCCATAGAGGGGCCCTCAAGTCTACGATTAGGATAAGTACCCAGCAACTATTATGCACGATTAGTACCTATATGTGCTTGGGATCCAATAGATTAACAACTCATATTAGGGGAAGAAGTATGTTGAAATTTTTATTATCCTCAACACCTTCAACCTCTATCATAGCACTTTTGCGACATCATTTTATGCTACTGTATGTATCTTCATCTTACCCTATTCAAGTGGTTAGGCACCAGTTTGTATTTGACTTTACCTAGATGCCAATTGTCAGCCATCGATTTGTTTTTGGTATCTAGGACTTGTTCCATAGTCCAATCATGTCCACATGACCGCTGCTTTGTCTGTGAACAATTTTGCAGAGAATTGCAGTGTTTCTCTCTTGAGAATATAATATGCATGTTGCAGACATGTTATTGAAGGTGATTAATTGAGGATAAGGGGGTTTTCATACGTTTGGTTGAGGTCATACGCACGCCATGGAACTAGTGGCACAGATACTTAGGAGGTTCTCAGGATAATTCAGATACAGGTGTGACGTTTGGCATTGGGATTGTGACACATTTCTCTTGGCTGACTTAGATGAGGTGGCATTACACATTGCCTCACTGTTAATCCTCCCATTTGATCTACCTTCCTGTCTTTGCTGGCATTGTACTTCGAATCAAGTCCTGCCTTTGTTAACCCCCCCAGTTGATGTAGCTTCTTTATTTTTGTCTTTCTCAAGTTTTGGTTTGTTTATCAAAACGTCCCATTTGATGTGTTTTCCTCAAGACGGTCCTTGGTGATTCTACCAACCGATGCATCCTTTTTAGCGAGGAATTGTTGTGTCTAAAAATTTCCTACCAAATTTGCCATTTACTTTTGACTAAATCCATCTAGTTTCCAAGAGGTCCAGTAAGAATTAGCGGATGTCTTTCAGGAATGAAAGAGAAGACATATTGCATGCTTATGTCTAATCTTGTCTCAAAAGTTCTGCATTGCACAATTAAATCTCTTGTAGAGGGTCTTTGATTATGTAATATTTTATGACAAAAGATTCCGTACCAAAGTGACATTTCTATGGTGCTATGTTTGGAGACGCAAGACACTGAATGCCGGGACATGGAATGTAATGTAGTAGAAAGTAGATATGGTAAAGTTTGCACTTGGTTTGTTCATAGTCTGATATGATGTCACTTTCTGTGAATGGCAATGATTTATTGTCCAATTTTGTTTTGAGGGTATCCATTTTTCCCTATACATTTATGTGCTATTGATGTGCTTTGTTTATATTCAGGTCTATGAAAAAAATCCTACAATATCTGGTGGTGAGGGAACGCTTATAACCATCTTTCCAAATGGGTGTAAGGCTTTGAACGAAGGAAACTCAGATGTTGTTCAAAAGGTTCGCTTTTCCTAATTTTGCATGCAAAAACATATGTGCTTATCTTGGTTTAGACACATGGAGAGTTGGGACCAATGTGGACAGATTAACCTTGGTATCACATGGAGACCTAGAGACTAGTGTGGATAGATCCCATTGGTATATGCAGGCTGAGTAGGGATGCCAATTTAATACCTTTTCATTTCGCTGTGCATAAGTAGCGCAATCATCTTCGAACCATGCCAATTTTGTACCTTTTTATTTAGCCGTACATGTTTAGGTGAGAGAGTGAGCTGAACGTAGTTCACTCCCCAAAGTGTACTGAACTGAAGTGACTGAAGTGAAGTACAATGAAAGAGATGAGGGTTTTGTCTAAGTGACAAAACCCTATCTAATCACTAATCGTAGTTAGAGATTAGACTGTGGTTAGGGGGAAAAACCTCTAAGAGGAAGAAGTGCCCCTAACCCACTTATTACATTACATTGGTCACTGCCTAGAATATATTTTCAGCATGAACCTCAGCTGGGGAACCAAATGCTTTAGGAAGCATCCCCTTAAACACATTATTTGAAGAAGCTGGAATCTGAAATTCAGCATGTGTATGTGCTGAATTTTCAGAGAATATAACATCTCTACTCACAAAAATCTTGCGTGTAGCCTTTGCTTTGTGAACTATACTCCACAAAAATGCATTGTGAGAACCAGGAACGTGCACTGGAGCACCAAGGTTGCGGGAGTCTGGAAGCAAGCGCGGTCTTTTTTGAGAGACTTGACTCCTCTTCGGCTCTTCACATCCGATGCTTTCTCCCATGCCATGCCTCAGAGGGAGTGATTGTCTTCAAAGCCTTTGTGGGAGCCTGATTCAAAATATAGTTGGTACACATTAGGCAACCTGTGAGGCAACTTCTTACTTGTAAGCATGCATCTATCCATCTCCATGGTAGTGCGATTCTTTCGCTCAGCTTTGCCATTTTGTTGCGCTGTAAGCCTCATTGTAAGCTGATGCGTGATATTATTCTCCTTCAAAAATGCCTCAAATTCATGAGACATATACTCTCCCCCTCGATCTGTGCGAAGTGTCTACACCTTGAGTCCTGTCTCATTCTCAACCATAGCCACAAAATGTTTGAAATGCATAAACACTTATGATTTTTCCTTGCGACCATATACCCAAGTGTAGTTGGTGAAGTCATCTATGAATGTAACAAAATAAAGATAACCCCCAAAAGCAAGTGTCCTCATGGGACCACAGAAATCACTGTAAAATGAGCTGTAATTTTCGTGTAGCTTTCACTGTACCATCCTTCTTGAAAGGAAGTCTATGCATCTTACCAAGGATGCAATCCTCACATGCATGAGGAGGAAGTGACTCTAAAGGAGGCAATGCATCAACCATATCATGCCTCTGAAGTGTCATTAAGCTGCCATAGCTCATGTGCCCATTACCTGGCATGCCATAACTCCGCATTCTTCATCGCAGCAGTGGGAGTGCTCACTGATAATGCAAGATTGGATCTTTTTTCATATAAATCAAGCTGAAAAAGACCCCGATACAAAGTGCTAGACAACATCAAAGCATAGTCATTCTCTTTGTCTCTGACTGCGCACTTATCATCATAAAAAACAACTTGAAATCCTCCTCTATTGAGGGAGGACACTGAAAGCAAATTCTTCTTTATGCCTGGCACATAGAGAACATATGAAATTCTGAAATCTGTGCCATCAGTGGATGTGAGAAATGTGTCCCACGCCACACACTGAATAAGAAGAATTATTTGCACAAGTCCAGATGTAGAGATACAAAAAGACTCTTCTTGGAAGTGATGTGCTTTGAAGCACCATTGTTAAAATACCAAGTATAAAGTGTCTCATTGACACTAAGAGAGCATGCATCCTTTGAAGGATCGTAGCTGCAAGTCAAAAAAGCATAAGGGTGATCATCATTAGTGACTGTAGCATCTGAAAACTACCCACTGAAAAATGTGAAGTGCAAGATAGAAAGGCATAGTGCTCTTCCATAAAGTTGGCTGTAATATCTTCCCCATCATGAGAATGTGGAGTTGATGCATCTGACACAGCCATACCTGAATCCCTTTTCTTCTCTTTAGCTATGCACTTCTTGCATTCACCAATATAATGACTTGGCTTCTTGCAATATTGACAAATGCCCTTCTTTTCTGCTTATCTGCATCACCCTTAGTCTTATAAGAGGGATGTCCTGAATCAGCTTTATGCTGATGTGCGGGCTGATTGGCATGTGGCTTTTGCTGCCCTTTACCCTTGGACTTGAACCTCAAAAGCATAGCATGCTCGCCAGCTCAGGTTGCCATATTTCTTCGTGTCTTCTCCTCCTGCAACAGAAGTCCTACCGATGGTGAAAAGAGAGAGGGTTGCTGCCCCCCCTCAATGACAAATTCAGCGAGGTGTGGAAACCGAGATAGGACTCAGGAAGAGAATTCAAAGTGGTGGTGATCGTCGCTGAATCCGGAATGACTTCATCAATATTCAATAATTGTTCCCTTAAATCCTAAAGCTTAGTGAGGTGAGAATTCATGGAATCTCCCTCATTCATATGCGTATGGAAAAGCTCTCGCTTCAGAAAGGAAACTTTGGCATCATTTCTTGCTGCAAACATACCCTCTTGTATCTCCCAAGCTGCCATTGATGTCTTGCATGACCGAATGTGAGGTATAATGAACCTCTTGATAGAAACAGAAATCACTGAAAGAGCTTGTGCATCTCTAGAGTCCCATCTTTTCTGCTCTGCTCTAGGAGGTTCTGGAGCCGTAGCTCCAACTACTTGTGTTGGTTTTTGACACATCCCAGCACTCCTGAAACCCCTGATCTGCAAAATAACCACACACAACATCAGAACTGAGCAGGCTGCTCACCACCCAACCGTGACATCTACGGGATGTGATCCCGAATCAGAAGATGTCCCCTCCGAGCCACGAGCTGAGCTACTGGCACGAACTCCCAATCAGATCCAAACCAGCCTGGTGTCCCATATCACCAGGTGGCGCTGTGAAGCCCTGGATCTGCCACTGGGCCTTGGGCTACGCTAAGATGCAGGCGCGCGTCCGCGACTCAATCCAGGATCAGACCTTGCACCTGGGAACGAGACTTGCTCCCAACTGCACACTGAGAACTGAACCCCCTGGGCCTCTTTTATAGACTCGGGCCCCGGCGCCAAAAATAGCGAAGACCTATAAATAGTTCGTACCCTTGCCACTCAACCCGAGAATCAAGCCTGCCTAGCTCTAAGCCTCCCCAGGCTAACCTGAGCTAGTTCTGTGTAACTAGTACACGTCAGATACCAATCCGTGCACATGACATACTCCCCCTCCTCTAAGAACTCACTCCTGAGTTCGCTAAGAAATCGGGAAATGTTCTTTGGAGGTTTTGTAATGTCTCCCATGTTGCATCCTCCTCAACACGATCCTTCCACTTAATCTTCCGTGATAGTACGATTTCGAATCTGTCTTTCACGAAATTCAAGAATTGATTCAGGTTCGTGAGGAATAAAAGTCAAATCTGTAACTTCTATAATCTCATGAGGAGAAACAAGTTGATCATCTGCACCCAACACTTCTTTCAGTCTACTGACATGAAAGACTGGATGTACTTTAACATCAGGAGGCAATTCTAGTCGATATGCAACTGGTCCAATTCTTTTAATGACCTTGAATGGACCACAGTATCTGGGGGATAATTTCGGAACCAAACCAGTACTTAGGCTCTTGGATTCCTTAGGAATTCTCAAATATACCATCGTTCCTTCAGAGAACTCTCTAGGTGAACGATGTCTATTAGCATAAAATCTGTCCCGATCTTGGGCACTTCTAATAGACTCCTTGGCAAACTGCAACATTTCCTGCATGTCTTGCAAGAAGTTCTTAGCAGAATCATTTTGAATCCCTTTTAATCCTACCATAACTGGTGACTTAGGTTGAAACCCGTACATAAGCATAAAAGGACTGTAACCTGTACTAGAATGCTTTGCACTGTTGTAAGCAAATTCAATCATGGGTAGATAATCTTCCCATGAAGACTGTCTCTTAGATACATATGCCCGAAGCATGTCTTCAACCAACTGGTTGACCTTTTCTGTACTGCCATCGGATTGTGCATAATCCGAGGAACTCATACTTAGAGTAGTTTCCAACTTCTCAAATACAAGTGTCCAGAAGTTACTTGTAAACTTTGAGTCCCTGTCACTGACTATGTCAGATGACAAACCATACAGCTTGAACAAGTGGTCCACAAACTCGTGAGCCAACTGAACAGCTGAAATAGTTGTTCTTGTAGGTAAGAATCTAGCCATTTTTGTCAAACGGTCAACTATGACCCAAATAGAGTCATGACCCTTGCGCGTTCGAGGTAAACCAGTAATAAAATACATGGAAATACTCTCCCATTTATTACCTGGAATCTGTAAAGGCTGTAATAAGCCCGCGCTCCTAAGGCGTTCAGCCTTAGTAACCTGACAAACTCGGCAACCTACCACATAGTTCTCTATAAATGCACGCATCTTAGGCCAATAAAAGATATGCTTCACAAGAGACAGAGTCCTATGTATACCTGGATGTCCCGCACTAGGAGCATCATGACACTCCCAGAGAATCTTGGATTTAAGGTTTAGAACATCAGGCACACAAATCTTTTCATTCCGGAACAGCAAGCCGTTCCTAATCATCCACTGACCTCCCGCCGCCTGTATCCTAGGTGGCACAATCCCTGAGTCCTGGTCAACCATGGAGCTCCCATCCTGGACTCTCTGCCAATAAGAACTGAAATGACTATCAGTTGCGTATAGCCCTCTCAAGGATTGAAATAGGTCTGAGGATATTTCCGTAAATGACAAAGCATTTACAAACTTGACTTAAGGCATCCGCCACACTATTCAACGAACCCTTACGATAACGTATTTCGAAATCAAAATCCTGCATTAACTCTGCCCATCTAGCTTTCCTTCCTCTCAAGTCTGATCCATCACACACATACTTAATTGACTGGTGATCAGTCAATACAAGGAACTTTGAACCATACAAGTAGTGTCTCCAAACCTTGAGAGCATACACTACTGCATAAAGTTCCTTCTCAAGTGTGGGCCAACGATACTGAGTGTCGTCTAGCTTCTTACTCTCAAAAGCTACAGGTCTGCCTTCTTGGAATAGAGCTGCCCCAATCGCATAATCACTCGCATCGGCCTCTAAAACATAAGGCCGGGTAGGATCGGGTAATGCAAGAACGGGTGCTTCCTTGATAGATAACTTCAAGGTTTCAAAAGCCTTGTTCATTGCATCATTCCAAGGGATCGGTTGAGTAGACCTGCGTCCACGACCTTGCAATAGGTTGGTCAAGGGTACCGTGATTTGTGAATAATCACGGACTGACTTCCGAAGAAATACCGTAAATCCTAGGAAAGAGCGAAGTTGTTTCACAGTCTGAGGGATAGGCCATTCTAAAACCTTCTGGATACGATCCAGATCAATGCTAATACCTTCAGAAGAAATCTTGTGTCCTAAGTAAATGATCTCCTTCATAAAGAAGTCACATTTACTCATCTTGGCATAAAGCTTATGCTGTCTTAGAACAAGTAAGACAACCCGAAGGTGTCCTATATGATCCTCAAGCGTTTTACTATATACCAAAATGTCATCTAAGAACACTACCACAAATTTGCCCAGATAATCTCTGAACAAATCGTTCATCATCTGCTGAAAAGTAGCAGGAGCATTGGTCAAACCAAAAGGTAATACGAGGAACTCGTAATGACCATACCTAGTCCGGAATGCGGTCCTATCTATGTGTTTAGCATAGATACGGATTTGGTGATAACCCGTACGCAAATCAATCTTAGTGAAATACTTCGCTCCGGCCAAACGGTCTATCAAATCATCAGAACGAGGTAAAGGATAGCGGTTCTTAATTGTAACTTTATTGAGTCCTTTATAATCTATACACATTCTCCAGGAAGAATCTTTCTTCTTTCTTAAGAGGACAGGTGCACCCCAAGGTGATTTACTTGGGCGTATATAGCCCATATTCAGGTAATCCTGAAGCTGGATAGCTAACTCATCCTCCTCTACCTGGCTCATCCTATACGGTGGTACACTGATAGGTTGAGCCCCTGGGACTAAGTCTATGCGATGATCTACTGCCCTTTTTGGAGGTAACCCTTCCGGCAGTTGAGCTGGGAATACGTCCTTAAAATTATCTAACAACGTTCTCAATTCTCGGTGTTCAAACACACTTAATTCATTTTTGTTAATTACCGAAACAATAAATGAAGAAAGTGGAATCAAAACACACTGATAGACATCATAATGAGAAGTGTTCAATATATTCCGAAGCTGCATCGCAGATACAATAGGCCCCTGAGAAGGGGGAATCTTATCACACTGAATACAAAATTGGGTGTCCTTGTCTACAAAAGAAAGCGTATGCTCTGTCCATCCGATCTGGATATTGTGGGTTTTAAACCACTCTATCCCGATCAGCAAGTCTACATGCTCTAGATGCATAACATAACATGTGAGAGCTCCTGTGTAGGCTTGAATCCGGATGGGAAGTGCTTCAACCTTGCGATCCCAAAACTGCTTCCCAGCTGGAAGCTGCACCTCGTAGGTGTGGTCGCTAGGTACTGTGGACAGCCCCATCTTCTGCACAAATTTGTAATTAACAAAATTGTGAGAGCTGCCCGGATCAAAGAGAATGTGAACCTGTTGGTCCCTAACTTCTCCATAAACTCGGAAAAGATCATGGGAACCAAACAACGAAGTATTAAAGGTACAATTACAAGAAAGGGGGCAGGTAATGACATTTACTGAAATACCTGTCATCGTAACTTGGTTGGCTCCCTTGGCTGCGGTGCGTGGACCCGCCTGGAGCTTCGGTCCTAGCACCAATTTTTGATTCTTCCGCTTAGGACACTCATTCTTTGTGTGGCCCCGCTCCTCGCAATAAAAACACCGGCCTTCTTTCTTGAGCCTGAGAGTGCGAAGGAAACGGGCCTTACCATTCTTCGCAGGAGTTAAGCTTTTCCTGGAGGCGTTGTCCGTAGACTTCGTCTCCCCAATACCAGTTGCATGCTGAAAGAACTTGCGTTTGTTCTTTCCGCTGGTCTCGGTAACTGTGGTTGCCTTGGTACCGGCCATGGTATCATCATATATGCGCGCATATGTCATGGCCTCCTGCAATGTTGTGGACTTGTTATTCTTAATCTGTAACTTATAGGAGTCTGGCAAACCATCCACGAAAAAACCTAACAAGGTTACAGGATCCATTTTTGTGGCCCTGGTTTGCAGATCCCTAAATCTTTGAAGATAAACTTCAAAAGTTAAATTCAATTTTGACATATCGAGGGCCTTGAGCTTGCCGACGATATCGTAGTCATCTTCCTTCTTCAGGAACTCCTTCCTGAAGATACCCTTAAATTCTGTCCAAGTATCAGGCTTAGGCTGGAGTTCTTTCCACCAAAGCAAGGCTTTACCTGACATAAACCCTGCTGCAAGCTGAATCTTTTTCTCGTCTGGATAGGGGTGAAATTGGAAGTGTACTTGCCACTTGTGCAACCAAGTGTCAACCACCTCCTTTGTTCTTGATTTTTGGTCACCTGGAAAGGGATCCGGAGTGATATTCGGGCCTAGCACGGAAGCCATGGCATCCACATGCGTGAGTGCCTGAACCGTGCTAGCCAGAAGAGTCAAAGTTGCTTGTATCCCTTGGAGTTGCTGTGTCAACCCCGATTGATTAGCGTTGACCTGCTCAAATTTACCATCCAGAGCAGTCGTGAACTCACTGAAGGCTTTCTTAGTTATCAGGTCGTCATAGAGACCCTGATCATCCTCTCCCACTGGAGTGTAATCTAAGTCCTGCTCTCCCATAGCGAACTCGGGATTTGGAGCATCAGACATGGCTGAAATCTGATTTGATTACAAACGGAGAGAAATAACTGACTGAAACGAAGCACGGAGGGAGATGGAGCAGAAGAAAACCGTCCCGAATGAAGCTGACGGAAGGAGATGCTGAAATCTGGTGAATCGGAAGACCACGAGTCCTGGTGCCTCCCCGAACCTGCTAACCGGATGCGCAGGCTGCAATAGAAGCTGTGCGGACTGCTGACGTGGCCTGTACGGTTGCTGACGCAGGCCGTACGGTGGCTGCAGGTGCTGGCGCAGCTGCTGTTCGGTACAGCAGCAGGTACAGAAGCAGGCAGAACAGTCCGTACAGGCTGTACGGCTGTCGCTGGAGCTGTACGGGCTGGTACGGAAGCTTCGGGAGCTATGCAGGGCTGACGCAGGCAAGGGCAGATGCAGGGGAGCTGATCGAAACAGGGCGCAGGCTGAAGGGCGAGGCTGGCTGGCACGAAACTCGAGATAACTTCTCGAATCTTGGGGCTGCTTGTGGGTAGCCTAGCACCCAGCCCCCACCTATATAGGGTGCAGGGCTGCCTGATTTGGAAGCTAGGCTTCCAAAAAAGGCTAAGCCCCTCCAGCTTTGGAGGGGTGCTTTTTCGAAAAAAGCACCTGAGCCCCTCCAACTTTGGAGGGGTGCTTTTTCGAAAAAAGCACCTTGTTTCAGCGCAGGCTGCACGCAGCCCTAGGCTGTTCGCAGCCTGTTGCGCAGGCTGTGGACAGCCTACTGCGCTGGCTGTGGACAGCCTAATACACAGGCTGTCCCGCCACTACAGCCTCATCTACTGTGCCCCCCCTCCTAGGCTCCGCATCCCCTCCTCCCTTGCTGTCTATTTCCTGCACTTGCTGTCTATTTCCTGCACTTCTCTCCTTCTTTTCTGCTCTCCTTCTCCTCCCTCAAAACTTCTCTCCGTAGCCTTCAGAAATTTCGATTCTATTTCACTCCTCTTCTTCTTCCTTTTCCAGATATTTCTTCACCCCTTCTACCCCAGGTAGTCAGCAAAAACGCAGCAGGAAATCTCGAATTTAGGGCATACCTGGAAGAGAAATCCGTCAAATTTCTCGCATCAGAAGTTCCTACCTTAGGAGTTGGCTCTGATACCAACTGACACATCCCAGCACTCCTGAAACCCCTGATCTGCAAAATAACCACACACAACATCAGAACTGAGCAGGCTGCTCACCACCCAACCGTGACATCTACGGGATGTGATCCCGAATCAGAAGATGTCCCCTCCGAGCCACGAGCTGAGCTACTGGCACGAACTCCCAATCAGATCCAAACCAGCCTGGTGTCCCATACCACCAGGTGGCGCTGTGAAGCCCTGGATCTGCCTCTGGGCCTTGGGCTACGCTAAGATGCAGGCGCGCGTACGCGACTTAATCCAGGATCAGACCTTGCACCTGGGAACGAGACTTGCTCCCAACTGCACACTGAGAACTGAACCCCCTGGGCCTCTTTTATAGACTCGGGCCCCGGCGCCAAAAATAGCGAAGACCTATAAATAGTTCGTACCCTTGCCACTCAACCCGAGAATCAAGCCTGCCTAGCTCTAAGCCTCCCCAGGCTAACCTGAGCTAGTTCTGTGTAACTAGTACACGTCAGATACCAATCCGTGCACATGACAGTTTTGCACCTTTACCCCTGCCTCCAGTTGTAGGGGTGACAGGTGTTGGCACTGTACGTGGTCTTGCTTCATCTCCATTGACATAACCCCATTGACATAATCCCAAAGATTTCTGCCAACCAAGATAATGCGAACTATGAAACTCCACAAGGAGTAGTTGGTGCCATCCAACTTATCCTCCTGTATGAGAACTCCGAACACCTCATTGGGGTTGTTCTGAGCCATTTTTGCCAGATAAACTCAAAAAAACACAGCAAACTGACCAAGTAAAATCATCCTTTCTAGGATGACAAATGCACAAGTAAAATCTGCAAAGAAAATCTGCCCACAATGACAAATACTATCATAGCCTATCAAAGGCTCAAAATGCACCAAAATGCTCTGTTGAATGCCCAAAAATCTGCAAATAGAATCTGCAAAAAGTGACAAAAGTTTGCAAATTGACTCGTATGGAGTCCAGAACTGCTTGCAAACTTCCAAAATGCTCTTTTACTTGTAAAATTGCAACCCAAGTGCAAAAGCCCCAATTTCTTGTAGGAAATTGTACATAAAAGAGGGCAAAATGATCTGAAAGCCCCAAAGGTTGCACAAATTTCACTCTGCTTGCAAAAGCTCCAAATTTCACTGCAAACTTGTAGTTTAATTGCAAAAGCCCCAAATTTTTGGACAACTTGCAAACCAAATGCAATGTCTGTCCACAAATATAGAATGCCCCAAGTTTTTTGACAAACTTGTTTTGAAGGCATATGCATTTTGGGAAGATCAACAACCATACCATCCTTATGTAACTTCACCAAAGCCCCAAACTTGAGGTGTCCAGACCTCTCATGTGATAAATGGGTATCTGCCACGGTAGAAGAATCAAGAGCAAAGGCATTTGCATCTGCAAATCTAGTAGCATCTGCAAATCTGTCATAGGCATCAAGTCTATACAGTCCTCTAGTCAATGTCCTAGTCAAGACCATGGTAAAGGCATGTGTGGCATCATAAATTGCACACGGAATATCAAAGAACCTAATAGCCACAAGTGGCTATGGCGGAAATAGAGATAAGGTTCTTGTGAATGCCGGGAACATAGAGGACATTCTCTAGAGTGACAAGACCACCAGAAACATAAGTAAAAGCAACTTGCCCAATGCCTTTCATTGTATATGATGCATTATTGGCACATGTGATGGTCTCCTCCTTAGATGTATGCTCAAGTGAGCTGAAGAATTTCCTGCAAGAAGTAATGTGCTTGCTAGCACCACTGTCAAAGATGCCGGTCTTGGTGCAAAATTAGCTGACTCATGTCGATCTTTTGGAGTAGGAGAACCAGAGACTGCAAGACCAAACTTTTTTTTCTTCTTTTCAGATGCAATTCTCTTCCTGCATTCAGGGATATCATGCCCAGGTTTCCTGCATCTCTTCTTCTTCTTGTTATCCCCCAAAGAAGAGGGTGACCAGCATGTGAATGAGGGGGTTTACCAACTGAAACTTTGCCTCTGCCTTTATTTTTATGTTGGGCAGCAAAGGGTTGATCACTAGCCATAGAAGCATTGCGATTTGCACGGCTTTGTTTTTCCTGAAGCAGAAGATCTGGAGCAGGTGCATCTTCTACTACAGGTACTCTGCCTCCTACACAGGAACATATTCAATGGGATGGTCTGATGCCAAAGCATATGCCTTGATTGCTCTTTCAGTTAAAAGGGTCATTATCCTTCATATCCGATCTTGCAAGACAGCAAAGCAAGCGTGGGATCAGCTTGCATCCTTACATTAGGTGCAGAATGAGGCGAGGGTTGCCTATCTCTGCAAGCAGTCAAAGGACTTGAAGCTTGAAGAGGGTGGTAACATGGATGCCTATCTTACCAATGTGAAAGATTTGAAAGAGCAATGAGCTAATATTGATGAGGTGGTGCTTGATTCTCAACATGTGTCTAATACCCTTGATGGGTTGCCTGACTCTTATCAAGGCTTTGCTACTACATTGAGGTTAGTTGCAGGTGGCAATGCCAACCATTATTCTTTTGACCATTAGACCCATCACATGATGAGCCTGAAGTAGTACCTATAGTAATAGAGGCGGTAGTTGTAGCACCAAAAGCTGCATTGCATGTAGGCCTGGCCTCAGAGCCTGAAACAATATGCCATAAATTCTTGGCAACCAATACATGCCCCATCATGTATGATCACATGGGATAATTTGTGCCATCAAGCTTGTTCTCAGCCCCAAGCATCCCAAACAAATCATCTTTGCCACTAGTCATGGTGTTGAAATTCAAGTGCCATCAAGCTTGTTCTCAGCCCCAAGCATCCCAAACAAATCATCTTTGCCACTAGTCATGGTGTTGAAATTCAATGCAAATGCACCAACTGGTAAAGCAAATGAGAGGAAGGCAACCTCTCAAAAATCAAGTGGCAAAATTCTGCTGAAGCTTCAAAGCTTATCATTGCAAAAGACTCGTGTTGTCCCGAGGTGTACTTGATGCAAAAAAACCCCCAAAAGGCAACACGGGGCCTTCTAAGGCAACACGGGGCCTTTTCAAAATGCAAATGAAACAGAAATTGGAAAGAACCAATGCAACAAAGGCTTACCCAATGATGTAGCCCGAAAATACAGCAAGGAAAAGTCTTTGAATGCGAGCAGAGGGATTCACCCTTGAAGGAGAGATGAAAATGAGAGCAAGTGGCAATACGAGATGCCAAGAGAAGGCTGAAAATGAGAGTTACATCAAGAGAAAATGCTCTCACGAGGAGGAGAACACTTAGAAATGAGAGGAGAGTGATCCAATGGAGGGAAGCTCGCAGCCCGAGGCAAAGGGAAACCAAAAGAGAAGGAATGGGCTCAAGGAGAGGCCTCCAGATTGCTTAAACAATCTCTGAATGTCTTCAACAACCAGCACGCAGCACGAGACAGCTCCAAAAGGCTGAAAAAAGCTTCAAATTGGCTGGCACGAACCTGAGGCAGTCCATATAGCAATAAATGCTGACAGCAGTTTCGTACATGTAATTAATGCTGCTGCCAGGTTCGTACTACTGTCAGAAATGCATTAAATGCAGGCAGAGATTTTCGTACAGGCTGTACTGCATTAAATGCATGCACAAAATTTTGTACAGGGTCCATACAAAGTGTACCATTCACACCTGTGAGCTGTATCTACAATAAATGTAGGCTGGAGCGTCCGCACAGTTCCGTACAGATGTAGCAGTCCACAGGTGTGAAGGGCAGCAATGAAAACAGCTCGGTTGAGGCCTCAAAGAATAGCCTACAATGCCCACACGTGTGACGAGCAGCTGCTGTACAGGCCATACAGGCTGCCAAACAGCTCCGAATGAGCACTAGAGCTCAGGGGTGGCTGTCAATGGCTGAGGGGTGAAATCCTAATCTACTCTAATACCACTGTAGGAAGAAATGAACACAGGAAGCAAGGAAAATTGAAGCACACACTCAAAAAGTACTTGTTGTAACGAAAATGCTGCTATAGTGAATGGAGGCTCAAGAGAGAGCCAATATGACAAAATCCTAGGGCTAAGTGTCCTAACTGTCCTAAGTGGTACATGTACTAACTATACCAACTGACCTAACTGATTGTAACTAGCCTACAAGGCACATACCCAGGAATGAGTGCCATCTATGGATAGCCCATAGAATGGCCTACAATGAATGGTAGGGATCATCCAAAAATTCATGGTCAGATGAAAAGAGTCAATGAAACGTTAGAGGATATGCTCAGAGCATATGTGTCATTGACATAACATACAGGGAACAAGTGGTTGCTCGTGTTGGAATTTGATAGAAAACATTCCTTTACAAGGAGTCCATTCGAGTTGAACTATGGTTATAGACTAGTGAACCAAATGCAGTTGGAGTCCCTCAAAAAATGCCTAGTGCGGTGAACTATGTTCTAATGTAGGAGATGCTAGTGCTTGCAAGAGCTAACATCGGCCAGTCTATGGGTAGGACTAAGTATGCGAACGAAAATAGCTCTTTTAGAGAGTTTAAGAAAGTAGAAAAAGTTTTTCTTAGTGTTTCTTCACACTCCAAGTCTTTAATTACAGCAGTGTCTGTTAAGTTATCACCCCGATATTGTGGGCCGTGATTAGTTCTAAAAAGAATAGGCAAGATAGCCTATAGGTTGGAATTGGCACAAGGTTGTAAGGTGCATCCACTAGTGTTTCATGTTTCTCGTTTAAAGCAATTTTTATACCCGGGTGACTAGCTTGTTGCGGGTATTATTTTGTTTCAAGAGATAGAGGGTAATGCAAGGAGCAAACCAACAAGAATTCTAGACTGAGGAACAATGCAAGTTCCCAGATTTCAACATTGAGAACGCTGATGCCTGAAGTCCTCGGGTGGGATTGGATAGCTCAAGGTGTATTTTGACTATAGCTCATCTCCGGTTTTCTTCCTCCCCTTTTATTGCCACTATCTTGAAAGACGGGGCAGCTTCAATAGTACTCTTCGAAGAGTCTCCCCTTCCTCTCTTGAAGAGATTGATAAGCAGACTGTCATGTGGTATGACAATATACTTTATGATGATGACATACCACCTGGTACCTCTCATTATATGCAAAGGTCTAAGTGGAGAGAGGTCCTGCTTCTTGTGTGGGCTTTTGCAAGGATTTAAAAAACCTTTCAGATGATCGTGAGTTCTAATTAGTAATTCACACCATGGATTGGGTTGATACAAATGGCAAGCCTCACCATTGCTCTACTGGGCCTGAGGCTTTTACAAGCTCAAGTATCCAACTTCAAGTCTTTCGATTACGGCGAGGTTCATACGGGGATGCCTTGGTTTATTACGTTCACTTGGGGATAGGTTGTCCAGGTCTAGAGATGAGGGATATCCTTTTGGAGTTGTTTTCGGGCTTGTCAGGGTTTTACATCATGTGGAGCAGTTTTTCTTGGCTTTAGGATGGTATCTTGACCCTAATCGAATCACATTTCATTGGGTTCATGAAAGATGTGGCTTTATGGAGGTGTCCCCATAAAGTATTGACAATGAGACCCCAGTTAGTGGCAATGGATTGATGCAGGCATCAAGACAAGAGCCTTTCCTTCTTTTGCTACATGGTCAATAATGCCAGGAGGTTCCATCTCACAACCTTAGACCTGAAAGCCCACTAGAGCTCCTCATTGGAAGAATTATGAGATTTCTGCTGACCTGCAGAAATCCTTTTAGAAGAGACTCTGGAAATCCCTTAGGAATAGAAAAGTCACTCTTTTCTTTTGGCTTTCTATTCACGGAGGATTGTAGTGAACTAGTGGAGGTCCATGTTCGGGCAACCTCTGCTTGCCTTTGTTGCCTTTTTGTTGAGGAGTCTATCAGTATCAGCTATGGAATTGCAGATAGGCGAGGATCCTCTGAAAGGGGATTACATGTAGGTGAGGATCATCTGGAAGTGGATTACATGTAGGTGAGGATCATCTGGAAGTGGATTGCTATCCATTTTAGCACTTTTGTTTCTTCTCCCTTCCTCATGACCTAGGGTTCGGTGGCTTGGCTCTCTCTTCCGAAGCTTCAAGTCTTTTATGAGAGGCATGATTTTTCTTGGGCCCTTTCAGTTAGATGACATTTAGTTGAGTCATGCTCTCTGGATGATGTTCCCTCCTCTCTTATAGAATTGCACATGTCATGATGGATACCTTTTGGGAGATTCAAGCAAGCATTTCACCGTGTTATATTTGGAGGTATAGATGCACAAAGGCTTTGGATGGCTTCCACATCCACCCCACACACATTGCTTGTATTTGGACAAATATTATACCCTCATGGATGGCCATTCGGGTGAGCATATAGGGGTCTTCTTGGGAAGCTTGTTCCAGGATGACAATGTCCTCGAGGAGTGGAGTGACTCCCCCCTTTTCTTGGAGGCCACACAGGGTTGAGGTAGCACTTTCAGCCTCAACTTTGGTGCTTTTCTAGCTCTCTTTGATGAGAATGCTTTTTGCCCACTTCCTCCTTCGCCTTTGCAAAGCCTACCTTGCATGATATATTTTTGACCTAAGCTTTGCCCTAGGGATTTCTTTCATACTTAGTAAAAGTCTTTTTATTGAAAAAAAAAAGACGACCTTACAAAGTCAGTAAGCCACATCAAGAAGAGATTCAAAATTTGGTCCAAGAGTTGCTTGAGCATGGATTGATTAGACCCAATAGCTCACCTTTTTGTTCACGAATGGTTTTATCACTCAAGTGGGTATTGGAAGATATGTGTGAACTATAGGGCGTTGAATAAGATGGCTATCAAAAATCATTTTCCAATTCCACAAATTAATGAGATTTTAGATAATTGAAAGATGCAAAAGTTTTCAGTAGCATAGATCTTAAAATTGGGTACCATTAGGTATGGATTGCCCGTCAGGATATTCACAAAAGAGCCTTTTGGACAACACAGGGACTTTATGAATATTTGATAGTTCCATTTGGATTGAGTAATGCACCCACCATGGAGTTCTTGGGTGGTAGGAGGATCCAGATTGTTAGAGCAGAGGTTCAAGCCATGTAGGAGGCCAGATCAAAGTATAGATGTAATGCTAGGGATGCATTCTGGCGGAGACCGAGTTACCAGAGACTTCTTCTAGACTAAGCCCCAGACATTTGAGAGAGGGCATCAAGAGTTTAAGGAGGCTAGCTAGCACCCTTGCTGATAGTCCACATGATATGGGACTTGTGGCGACTACTTTGTGACCTCATGGGTACTTGGCATCCAAGGAGCAGGTTTGGAGGAGTACAAGGAGAATGCTCACAAAGGAGATGATCATTAGTCATATGAGATCTTTCACTACCGATGAGCTTGAGAGAGTGATCACAGCTCCACTGAAAGGCTAGTGTCCAAAAGAGGACGATTTACTGCTGATCCTTCTTTATTCTCATTGGGAGCTTATGAGCTCAGGCATTCCCACAGCTTTTGAAGAAATCTTGGAGACCAGGAATATGCCAGACAAACTTTCAAAGGGATCGATTCACCTTATTTCTAATGACAGCGGAGACAGGCTTGTGATTTCACAGTTGAGGTCCATTACTTGCTTGGATCTACTTACAAGATTATAGCTAAGGCCATCAGCCTAAGACTTTCCCCTTTCTTACTAGATATTATTCAGCTGACTCAAACTGGATTTGTATGGGACCAAAGCATTTTCAATAACATCTCCACTTTTTGGGAGGCCACAACGCTGGCATCGTTCCTCCAAGAGGACTGATTGTCTTGATTTCTTGATTTTCAAAAGGAGTATGATAGGGTGGATAGGGAGTTTCATGAGGGAACTTAGGATAGATGGGCTTCCCGAGATAGTAGATAGTAGGGGTGCCAGCACTTTACTCCTCAGCACTTAGCCAAGTTTTAGTCAGGGAAGCCCAAGGGGACATATTTCATATAGTCAGATTAGTGAGGCAGAGATGTCCCTTGGCCCCTCTACTTTCCTATCTATTGCAGAGGCTAAGAACAGTTTTGTAAGAGACAGAGGCATGGGTATTCATGGCATCGGGATGCCCTTTGCAGCTTTGGAGGAGCTTCTTGATGCAGAGTTTGCAGACGATAATGTATCTTGACAAACGGATAAACAACTTTAGGGCCTTTGTTTCAGCCATGGAGGTGTTTTGCCTCGCTTAGAGAGATCTTATTAATTGGCACATATCCTACATGATTTGGGAAGAGTGATTCACCACACCCAGGCTGGAGATTGCACATAGATTTTACTCGGGTAACTAGAGGAGCTGTAGGGAGATATCTGGGATGTCATGCAAGGCTGGACATCATGCTAGAGCAGTAGTTGGCACTCTACTTCTGAGCATTTGGAGGAAGCTCTTGCATTGGAGCTCAGTCAAGCTATCCTTGGCAAGTAGAGTAGTGGTTGCCAACAAGGTTTTGTTGTTACTATGTGGTACATAACCTCTTGTCAGGGCTTTTCTAGATCTTGCATCGGCTAGGTGAAGCTGACCCATCAAGGACTTCATCTGGTCAGGAGGGGATGGCTGCCCGGCTAGCATGAACATGGCTTGGGATGTCCAAAAGAGGAAGTGCCAAAGCAAAGGGTTGCTCACGAAGTTCATTATCAGAGGCATGTTGCCTTGCAGTGAGCCGTGGAAGGAGCTACTCCTTCACAAACTTCATGAGATGCGGGGAGAGTGGAGCCATGGGTTCCGAGTAATAGGTGGATTTTTCAAGGATGTTCTGCGATAATCTTTACTGGGGATTGGGATAGACGTTCATCTCCTGCCTCATGAGCAGGCTTTGACAGGTTACAGATTGAGAATTAATTTTTGGGCTTTTTTTGTTTTTTTTGGTGTGGGGGGGGGGAGATTTTGGGTCCCAGCTCTATAATGATGTACTTCGGTACTTTGTTGTTTTGAATTGAATATTTTTACTTATTTCAGAAAATTAATTAAATTAGAAGGTTCTGAGGCTTCAAATGATTGTACAAAATGGAGGCAACTTGTATGAAGTGATTCAAAGTTTAAAATGGCTAAAATAATCAAGTCCTTTTGCTTGATTCAGCTAAAGTGAGATCAGAGATTAATCTCAAGGTGGACATGTTCTTCTCAATATAGTCTCTAAGAATTTTGTCATAGAAATGCTGGAATCAAAGGGATTGCTTTGCAAGGCAGTGCCTGAAGATATCAGAGGAAAGAAGGTTCAGAATTACAAGAGGATTCGGACAGTTTCGGGTATCATCACACCGCCTCCGCATAGAGAGCGGTAGAGTAGAGGGGATCCCTAGGGAGCATCGCATATGCATATTGTGCAACTGTCAGGAAGTTGAGTCGGAGGAGCATTTTGTACGAGATCCGAGGTCGCTACCACTATCTCTTCAGAGATGGCTCCGGGCTCCTTTCCAGATTCCTCGTCTACCCAAATCAGAGATGCCTTGTGGCCTTCATTCACAAGGGGGGTCCGACACAGGGAGTACTTACTCAAGCGATGGGGCCTGGCCACACCATCAGACACCTCTCAGAGCAGGATCACAGAGATCTTTCCATCAAGTGACATTGATCGTCTAGTCTCTAGCCACAGACGTGACAGAGACCCCGACCTGACGACCGCAGCACGACACACGAGACATCGAGGGGACACAAAGATCACTCTGGGGGACCTCCCGTCATTGTTTAGACCTGGGAAACGTCCCACGGGAGTCACGGTGGCTCTGGTCTTGCGTTGAGCCTCCTCCAGGAGACCAAAATGCACGGCACCCCTTGACGGACGCCAGCGTCCCATCACTGGCTATGCACCAGCTAGGGCGACATGACATACGGAGGATTCCGCTCCGCTCCAGTCTTTTTTCTCTTCATTGTCACACCCATATGTATTTGATTATGTATGATCAGACTTAGGATTCAGCACGGGTGATGATGCTCGTTTTAGTAGCTCCACCCTTATGGTGATTTGTATGAGGTTTTCTTTCAGTCTCATAGACCCATCGGTCTTCCGAAGACTCTAATAAAATTTCTTTCCTTTTCTTTCTCCTCTTAAGCCCTGTAATAGTAATTTATTTTGTGATAAGCAGTTTGACATTCATTATTTTTTATTATAAGAGGTGTTGCTGCATGTTCTTTTGGACTTCTTTCCCTTGTAGTGTATGGTGTAGCTTTGTCCCTGCATTAATCAGTCCTTATACTTTACTTTGTCGTAAAATATGCAAGTCAAACCTGATGCCCAATGGTACTTGGGATTGACATACGAGTGTCTTCCTATCTGCTAATAATGTCAATGTAAAAACTGTTGTCCGACTTATTCAACTACGTGATGTTTGAATTGCTTCTTTTCCCCCTACAGCTAGGGTTGTTTCATTCCACTATGATCTATTTTTGGTTTTCAAATGACAGTCTCAGATATTGACATCTGAATTTTTTGTGAAGATGCGGTTGAGTGGCATGGTAAATGCACCAGCAAATATTGTTGATCTAGAAGGCAAGATAATTGGAGAGTGGGACCTTAGCACTCAAATGGAAGGGAAATTTGGACAGCCAAGTATTTCTATCCTGTGGCGGGATGCATTGAGAATACTTGCGGAAGCAGTTCCAGAACACTGCAAACACACTGGTTATGAGTGCTTTGATGTAACTCAGGTATTCCTCTGGATTGGCTGTCAATGTGTGACTTTATGTATGCTTTAATGAACTGGAATGCATAATGTTGTGAAGATGGCTAACTGTTGCTAGCTTTTGTTTTCCTATTTTCAAGGCTTCACAATTATACTAACCCTCTACGGTTCAGTGTATCACTGGAACTCAGTGCTCTGCTCCATCTTTTGTGTAGAGTACGATGCAAATCAACAGGATGGTTGTGTTGAAAGTGTTAACATATTCTGCCTCTTGCTTTGTCTACAGTTTGAAGCCAGATGATGATTTGTAGGTGATAGTGCTGCAACGAGTTTTATGAGTGGATAGGAACAGGAGTCTGATTTCCATGTCTGAGGACTTTCATTTAGTCTATTATATTGACTAAGCTTGAAGATAATTATCCTCAATCCCCTGCAAATTTTTGGCACTCCTACTCAATACCTTCATAATACAAATACTGAATCTAGGGTCCCTGCTACGATCTTTAGAAAGTTTCTTTTTCAATAAGCATCAGAAGAACAAAAAGGATAGACATTGGAAAACTGGCTGCTCCTCCCCTTGCTTCTCAACCTGCTCCTCCATTTCTGCCTTCCCAACCCCCGTTTTTGCCTCTCATCTCTCGATTCCTGTCCCTCTAGCTCCTGTTTCTGCCTCCCAGCCTGTTTCCCAGCCCCAGCCCTTCCGTACCTTCATGCTTTGTCTAAAAATAAAATGAGGGGGGGAGAGAGGGTGACATTCACTCTCGACAGAACCTTCTGGGATGCTTTCCTTTTCAGCTCAAACATAGTTATTGCTGGGTTGATGATGATGCTTTTCATGCTTTGCCTGAGTTTCTCCATTTTCTTTCTCAAATAGGAGATGCTTTAGTGCCATCCATGCATTGAGGAGACAAATTTTTATGTGATTATTGGACTTTGGATAGAGGCTTTAATACATGCAGTGCCCCTTCCTGATTTTGAGCCTCATGTTCATGCTCAATCTACCATTATTAGGATTCCACATGTCTGTTATTTAGAGGAGGATCTTTTGTCTTTTTCATGAAAAAGACTTCTACAAAGTATGAAAAAAATCTGCAAGAGCTAGCTGAGGGCGGAAAAAGATCATGCACGGCATGAACAAAAGGTCACCCAGAATGGGCAACAGAAAACCTGAGTACAAACTGGAACGAAACCAGGGAGGAGGCTGAAATTGCCACCTTAGTCTTGCTATAGACTTTGAGAAGAAAGGAGAGCCCCATCATTCTATGGTAAAAATATCCTCTTGGCAGAGGCTGCCCTGGGAAGAACTGTGCATGATCGCCCAACTAGCCATCAAAGTATGTACGGTATCAATCCAACTACTGGCCATGGTGTGAGAGGGATGGACGTGAGATCCATCCAATGCCTCTGTGCATTTGGCTCTCCAAATATGCCACGCTGCAATACTTGCTAGTATCTCTCAAGAGGTATCCACAGAAGCATGCCCCGATCTGAAGGGGGACAAAGGAACGTCATCCAGAGAGCAAGAAGAGTCCTGCCTCTCAAAGACGACCTGAGGCCCCGAAAGGGAGAGCCAAGCCATTGAACCCCAAGTCATATAGAAATGGGAAGGACCAAAAGTACTGAAGATCCTAGCAATCCCCCTCCAAATAACCCTTGCCTGTTGCCTTCGGCCTGTTTGGAGTGGGGCACGGACTCATAGTGGTATCTTGATCCTGACCCTATTCTCTTGGAACTTGGGTCTTGGAGACTTTGGTTATATGGTGGTTCCCCCATTAGGATCTTGTAGTGGGACCTAGGGGAATGGGAATGGATTCATGGATTCATGGGAATGAAGGGCACCGAGAGAAGAGCATCCCCCCCTTCGTTACGCAGTCAGAAATGCCATGAGATTTCAGCTTAGCAGTTTAGGTTGGAGGCCCTCCAGAGCTCCTCATTGGGATGGTTTTCAGATTTCTGCAGAGGTGCAAAAAAACTTTTGGAGCAGGCTCTGGAAATCCCTCAGGAATAGAAAAATCACTCTCTTCTTTTGGGTTTCTATTCATGGAGGGATTGCAGTGAACCTGTGGAGATCCTGATTCGGGGCGGACTCTACTTGTCCTCGATGCCACACAATAGTTGAGTCAGCTTAGCATTGCCTTTGGGAGTGCAATGTGAGAAAACGGGAAGCAAGAGCAAGAGTGAGCAAAATGGAGAGTGAGCTGAACGTAGGTCACTCCCAAAAGTGTACTGAATGAAGTGTAGTACAATGCAAGAGATGAGGGTTTTGTCTAAGTGACAAAACTCTATCGAATCACTAACCGTAGTTAGAGATTAGACTGTGGTTAGGGGGAAAAACCGCTAGGAGGGAAAAGTGCCGTAACCCACTTATTGCATTACATTGGCCGTACAAGGTAGTGATCAGTCACCAAAAGGAGATAAGTTTAGGGCACTGCAAAATGCCTCGAACTTCTCACGTGGAAGTGCTTTGGTGAAGATGTTTGCAACATTGTCATGTGTTGACACATAGATCATACTAATCTCCCCTGCATGCAACTTCTCTCTGACATAATGATAATGAACCTCAATGTGCTTCGTGCGAGGATGAAACACATGATTCTTTGCCACTGCTATAGTACTCTGACTATCAGTGAGAATTGGAGAAGGACTCTCCAATAAGAGACGAAGATTAGCGAACAAACGTGGCAGCCAAACGCACTCAACTGTCGCTGTAAAAGCTGCCCTGCACTCAGCTTCACATGAGGAAGTAGCCGCTGTGGATTGCTTCTTGCTCAGCCAAGAAATGCAAGCTTTGCCCAAAAAGAAACAATTACCACTAGTGGACTGCCCAGTATCATAGTCTCTAGCCCAATCTGAATCATTGTAAGCATGCATCTGCAAGTCACCCCCCCTGGGAAACATCAAGCCAAAAGACTTTGTGCCTTGCAAATAACGAAAGATGCGTTTTACAGCCTGCCAATGTGTTGTCTTTGGGCTGTGCATATATCTGCTCACCTGAGATATCGCATACTGAATATCAGGCCGTGTATTGCATAAGTAGATGAGGCATCCAACAGCCTGGCTGTAAAGTGTGATATCCACTGATTCACCTGCATCATACATAGTAAGCTTCAGCCCCGGCTCCATGGGAGTGGCAATAGGCTTACAACCATGCATGTTAAACCTATCCAAGAGCTTCTGCACATACTTGGATTGAGACATAACGATGCCACGCTTGTCTTGTGTAAACTGGATCCCCAAATAAATATTAAACATGGGCATATCTATCATGTCAAATTCAGCTTTCAACTCAGCTTTGAAATTTGCAATTATATCCTCATTAGATCCTGTGAGCAGCATGTCATCTACATCAAGAATGATGACCAAAATATCTCCCCCCATCCTTCTTGATGTAGACGGTGCTTTTCGTGGGACCATTGTGTAATCCCTTACTTGCAAGGAATGCATCTATCTTGGCATACCATGCAGGAGGGGCTTGTTTTAGCCCATATAAAGCTTTATTAAGCTTGCAAACCTGAAGTGCATTGCTAGAAAGTTCAAATGTAGGAGGTTTTTTGACATAAACCTCTTTCTGCAAATCCCCATTAAGGAAATCTATTTTTATGTCCAACTGATGGACATCCCACACAAAATTTGCAGCCATTGCAATAACTGACCGTATGGTGGTCATCCGGGATGTAGGAGCAATAGTCTCCTCATAATCTATGCCCTTCTTCTATGCATAGCCTTTGGCAACCAGCCTTTCCTTATACCTATCAATAGACCCATCTGGCTTTCTTTTCACCTTGGAAACCCACTTGGTACCAATGCCATGCTTACCTAGTGGCAAATCCACAATTGATTTTACGCTATGGACTGCAACTCATTGTGCATGGCATGCATCCAATGCACATTATTCTTTGCTTCTTCAAAAGAGTCAGGCTCCTCTTCATCAAGAAGAGTCCCTGCATAAGCTATCTCAACTGAAAGAGCCCCCCCTGCGTGCCTTACTGCACTACGAGTTTTGCCAGGCAATGGGGACTCAAGCTTAGAGTCTATAGCAACCAATTCGAGACTGCTTTGGCTGCGTATATCTCTTGAATCTCTTGCCTGACAACTTCATCCACACCCTATGGAGGTACAAAATCAGCTTGTGGCTGAATCGGGGCATGTGGATCAGGAGGAGGTTGCTGTAAATTCTGATTTTCAGCATGAACCTCAGTAGGGGAACCAAATGCTATAGGAAGCATCCCCTTAGAAACATCATCTGAAGAAGCTGGAATCTGAAATTCACCATGTCACATGTGTATGTGCTGAATTTTCAGAGAATATAACATCTCTACTCACAAAAATCTTGCGTGAAGCAGGATTGTAGAGACGATAGCCTTGCTTTGTGAACTACACCCCACAAAAATGCATTTAAGTGCCTTATCTGACAACTTGTGTCGAAACTCCACAAGCACATGGGCATATGCAACACAACCAAAAACTTTGAAATGGTCCACTGAAGGCTTTTTCCCATGCCATGCCTCATAGGGAGTAATTTTCTTCAAAGCCTTGGTGGGAGCCCGATTCAAAACATAGTTGGCACACATGAGGCCTTCAAGCCAAAACTTGTGAGGCAACTTTTTACTGGTAAGCATGCATCTATCCAGCTCCGTAAGAGTGTGATTCTTCCGCTCAGCTTTGCCATTCCGTTGAGGTGTAAGCCTCACTCTAAGCTGATGCGTGATGCCTTTCTCCTTGAAAAATACCTCAAACTTATGAGACATATACTCCTCCCCTCAATCTGTGCGAAGTGTCTGCACCTTGAGTCCTGTCTCATGCTCAACCATAGCCACATAGCAGGTGTCCTCATGGGACCGCAGACATCACTGTGAATAAGCTGTAATTTCCGTGTAGATTTCACTGCACCATCCTTCTTGAAAGGAAATCTATGCATCTTACCAAGGATGCAACCCTCACATGCATGTGACTCTAATGGAGGCAATGCATCAACCATATCATGATTTTGTAGTGTCATTAAGATGCCATAGCTCATGTGCCCATACTTGGCATGCCATAACTCCGCATTCTGCATTGCAGCAATGGGAGTGCTTACTGAAAATGCATGATCGGATCTTTTCTCATATAAATCAAGCTGAAAAAGACCTCGATACAAAGTGCCAGACAACATCAAAGCATAGTCATTCTCTTTGTCTCTGACTGCACACTTAGCATCATCAAATACAACCTGAAATCCTCCTCTATTAAGAGAGGACACTGAAAGCAAATTCTTTTTTATGCCTGGCACATAGAGAACATCTGAAATTCTGAAATCTGTGCCATCAGTGGATGTGAGAATAATGTCCTCGACTCCACACTCTGAATAAGAAGAATTATTTGCACAAGTCACCTTCTTTTTGGTAGGTGGAGGATGCAGAGATGCAAAAAGACTCTTCTTGGAAGTGATGTGCTTTGAAGTACCACTATCAAAATACCAAGTATTCAGTGTCTCATTGACATTGAGAGAGCATGCATCCTTTGAAGGAGCATAGCTGCAAGTCAAAAAAGCATGAGGGTCATCATCATTAGTAGCTGTAGCATGTGAACTACCCACTGAAAATTATGAACTGCAAGACAGAAAGGCATAGTGCTCTTCCACAAAGTAGGCTGCAACATCTCCCCCATCATGTGAATGAGGAGCTGATGCATCTGACACAGCCATACCTGAATCCCTTTTCTTCTCTTTAGCTATGCGCTTCTTGCATTCACCAATATAATGACTTGGCTTTTTGCAGTAGTGACAAATGCCCTTCTTTTTTTGCTTGTCTGCATCACCCTTAGCCTTATAAGAGGGCTGTCCTGAATCAGCTTTATGTTGATGTGAGGGCTGATTGGCATGTTGCTTTTGCTGTCCTTTTCCCTTGGGCTTGAACTTGGAAAGCATGGCATGCTCGTCAGCCCAGGTTGCCATATTTCTTCATGTCTTCTTCTCTTGCAACAGAAGTCCTACCAACTCGTGAAAAGAGAGAGGATTGTTGCCCCCCCTCAATGACAAATTCAGTGAGGTGTGGAAACGGAGATAGGACTCAGGAAGAGAATTTAGAGTGGTGGTAATCATCTTTGAATCCGAAATGAGTTCATCAATATTCAGCAGTTGCTCCCTCAAATCTTGAAGCTTTGTGAGGTGAGAATTCATGGAATCTCCCTCATCCATATGCATATGAGAAAGCTCTTGCTTCAAAAAGGAAACTCTGGCATCATTTCTTGCTGCAAACATACTCTCTAGTATCTCCCAAGTTGCCATTGATGTCTTGCATGACCGAATGTGAGGTATAATGAACCTCTTGACAGAGAGAGAAATCATTGATAGAGCTTGTGCATCTCTAGAATCCCATCTTTTTTGCTCTGCTGTGGGAGCTCCTCGAGCGGCAGCTCCAACTACTTGTGCTGTATTTTGACTTGTACCCCTGCCTCCAGCTGTAGGAGTGATAGGTGTAGCCACTGTATCTGGTCTTGCTTCATCATCTCCATTGACATAATTTCAAATATGTCTGCCAACCAAAATATTGCGAACCATAAAACTCCACAAGGAGTAGTTGGTGCCATCCAACTTATCCTCCTGTGTGAGGACTCCGAACACCTCATTGGGGTTGTTCTAAGCCATTTTTACGAGATAAACTCATAAATACAGCAAACTGAACAAGTAAAATCCCTTCCTGGGATGCAAAATGCACAAGTAAAATCTGCCAAAGAAAATTTGCCCACAGTGACAAATACTGTCACAGCCTATCAAAGGCTCAAAATGCACCACAATGCTGTGCTGAATGCCCAAAAAAGCTGCAAATAGAATCTGTAAAAAGTGGCAAAATTCTGCTCATTGACTCCTATTGAGTCCAAAAATGCTTGCAAACTTCCAAAATGCTTGCAAAATTGCAACCCAAATGCAAAAGCCCCAATTTCTTGTGTGAAATTGCATACAAAAGAGGGCAAATGGTCTGAAACCCCCAAATGTTGCACAATTTGCACTCTACCTACAAAAGCCCCAAATTTCACTGCAAAATTGCAGTGTAATTGCAAAAGCCCCAAATTTCTTCAACAACTGCAGACCAACTGCACTGTCTGCCCAAAAATTGCACAAGAGCACTACAAAAAATGCAATGTGCCTGCAAATGGCTCAAAAGCCGGAATTTCTTTGCAAAGAGAAGAACCTACAAAGGAAAAACTGCAAAGTAGTCCCGCAAGAAGATCGTGCAAGGAAACCTTACACAAAGTACTGACGCCAACGAAAGGTACAGAGGCCTGCAAAATGTACGAAAATCCGTACCGTGTACAAACAGCTGTACGAACGCCTGACGTAGGTACAATGGTGTGGACTGCGTACAGTCGAAATTCGTACATCTGTACGGATGTACGGACAATACAGAATTGTACGGCACAACTTGTACAAAATGCTGGACAGTGCGCTGCATATAACCAAATCCTCCAAGCTCCCAAGAGAGTAAGATGAGGGTTTAGATCTAGGTTCCACTCTGAATCCTTGCCATGCTCCACAAATCCTATGATCTTGATAGGATGAAAGGGAATGCCCAAGAGAATATCATGTGAAGATCGAGACAACGTGCCATTTGACTAAACATCAAAGACCAAGGCATCCTCGTGTGCTCCTTGAAAGGCTATGACCCGAAGTGGGATGCTTGTCCTTGAGAAAATCGCCATCAAAGTAGAACAAACAACTAGCATGTCATATGTATCCACCCAATCCTCGGGTAGGGCTAGCCATGGTAGTCACATTGCCCTGAAGTGTAGTCGCCATGTCCTCTGATCCGGTATAGACAAGTGATGTCCTGGAAAGCTGCATCAAGCTGTAGTGGAGATGACCCAAACTCAGCCTGAATTATCTGGTGGGGGACTGACAGCTTACTGTGTATCATCCTCGACAACATGAGAACTTGGAGATGCTCTAATTGAGCCCACTATGCATCCAAGAGATCCGGTCCCCAACAAGGACTACCGTACATGCCTTCTAGCAGACCAAGGAGTCGAAGAGGAGAGCCCTTGTCCGAGGATCCTGAAAGTGTGAGTGAAATCACTGTCTCTCCAACCTAGCCAACAAGGCATATCCTCTACTCAAATGGACCTCCGTGGCTATTGGGATATCTCAAGGTGTATGCCTCAGGCACACCTTATGTTTCTATGTGTGAGTGCTAGAGGCACAGTTAGGTGCCCACAAGCACAGTTAGGTGGTGGAAAAGCCACATAGGATGATTGAGTGAATCTAGGAGCAGATTGAGGAGATGATTGAGGAGCTTTGAGGTCATCAGTGATGTCAGTGACCTTGTATGAGGTGCCTACTTAAGGACCTCTTTCTTCTTCATTCTATAAGCAAGTATTCTGAGTTTGTGTCCACTCTACTCTTTCTTTTCAGTATTCCAACATGGTATCAGAGCCCTTTGATCCCCCTTGAGCCCATTTCTGCCACATCATCATCTTCTTCTTCATCTTCTTCTTCTCCATTTTCCTCTTTCTTCCCAAAATCTTTGAGAGCTTGGTTCTCCATCTACAAACAGCCATTGCCCAAACCCTCTGAGCTGGAAACTCCTCTAGTATGGGCGAACTTCCACTTGCAAGCAATTGAAGAAAAAACGTCTGTGGTGGCTGCCATTCTCCAAACAGCGAATTTCTTCTGTTGCTCAATACTCCCTGCATACTCCGCCATTGCCTGAGCCCTCTTAGGAGTAGATGGGCGACCTCAAGACGAAGATTTTGAGCCATTTTTCAGGTCATTTGGTTCAGTAACGAGGGAGAAATCGTCAAAACTCAGTTTCAGCCTGTAGCAACTCTCCCGGGCAAAAGTGCGCACCATTTCGTCCAACCTCTGTGCTGGACCTTCTCTGGTATATGAGCTTTCTTTTGCTTCAGAAAGCCCTCTTTTCCTTGCTTTGAAGAGTGAGCTACAAGCCCTCCAAGTTCAGCTTTTCAGTTTTGACAGTTTTGGACAAGTTTTTGAAGATGATGCTACATAAAATGCTACTCTAGCATTTCTGGTTTTTTGAAGCTTTCAATAACTTCAGTACAAGTGTGGATTCAGTTTTGTTTTGACTTGCTAGACCTGGTTTTGATTGGAAAATGTTTATTTCATCCACTTCTATGAAGCATGTAAGAAGAAGCATCATTGTTTGAAATCTAGTCACTACTATTTGCTACATTAAGTGCTCATATTTTGGAAGTCTTTCAGTTATTTTTGCCTTGTAAGAGAGATAGACACTGCCCAATATCTGGGTTAGACCCTCTCATGGCTACCATATATAATCTTGAGAAGTTCAATGGAAAGGGGTTCCATACATGGCAAATGAAGGTAAAATTTGCATTAATGCGGGAGAACTTATGGGGACTTGTCAAATCTACTCCTACCGCTTCTTCTACGGCCTCAAATGCTGGGGAATCTTCAGCTCCGACACGACCGGCAAGGGATCCAGCAAGAGAAGAAAAAGCATATGGTATAATTGCTTTAGCTTTGGGTGATGATTACATACATCATATATGTGACTTGGAGTCTCCATCGGAAGCATGGCAGAAGCTAGATTTGATTTTTGGTGCAAGCTCTCATATTTCTAAACTATCACTTAAAATCTCTTTCTTTAAATTAAAGATGGCAAGTGATACTACTTTAGCTGCCCATGTCAACTATATGCGGAGTCTTATGACTCAGTTAGCTTCTATCAACTCTCCTATCACCCCTGATGATGCTATGGCAGTACTACTTAAGAGTATGCCTGAAAGCTTTGATCACATTGTAAGCACTTTGAAGAATCTTCCCAATCCAAACCTTGAAGGCATTATCTCAGCTCTCCAAGAAGAAGAAAGACACATGGAGTTAAGGAAAGGCAATGACACTGCTTATGTTATGAAATTCCAGAAGGGCAAGTACTCTCCTTGCAATCACTGTGGAAAGACAAATCACCTTTCAAAGGACTGCTTCAAAGTTAATCCATGTAAGCACTGTGGCAAAAACAACCATAGTGAGAAGTTCTGCAGAGCCAAAGCAAAGACAGAAAATGCAAATCTACTTACAGTTAATGAGCCTCCACAAGATGAGGCATCCTTTGAAGATTATGCATTTTAAATTATCTCTATGTATGCTCCAGATCACTCTTTTTATGTCAAGGTACTCAGCCTGGATAGTCCTCCAAAATGAATGAAAATAAATTATTGTGTGTTGTGTTTTGTGAACACCTCTGGTCACCTTATGATGTAGGCCATGTGTATGTTTGTTCCATGGTACCTCCTACAGACATTGTGTGCATGTACATGTAGGAGAGATAACCATTGGAAGGTCTGTTTGTATCCCTTTCTGTTTACCTTACACCCAAGGAAACCCTTGCTAGCATGAGAACCTAGCCATAGATTTATCCTTGACCACCATGAGATGGCATGAGAAACTATGAGACTAGATGTATCCTTGACATAACCTAAGGCATCTCCTTGAGGGGGGGTTTGTTGGGATATCTCAAGGTGTATGCCTCAGGCACACCTTATGTTTCTATGTGTGAGTGCTAGAGGCACAGTTAGGTGCCCACAAGCACAGTTAGGTGGTGGAAAAGCCACATAGGATGATTGAGTGAATCTAGGAGCAGATTGAGGAGCTTTGAGGTCATCAGTGATGTCAGTGACCTTGTATGAGGTGCCTACTTAAGGACCTCTTTCTTCTTCATTCTATAAGCAAGTATTCTGAGTTTGTGTCCACTCTACTCTTTCTTTTCAGTATTCCAACAGTGGCTGCCGTGGTCGGTCGCATCGCAAAAAAAGAGAACCCCTAGATAAGTGTAGGATGAAACAATCTCAATTGGTGATCTATTGAAAGTGAATTGCTCTCTATGCATAGCTGCTTGGGAGGGGGAGAGAAAGAAAGAAAGAAAGATGTATTAATGTCCGCGGGAATCCTCGCGAGCCTATGGGACAAAGTAAACTGATACAAGCCACAGTGGGCTGGAGCGAAGGGCTCGCTAAGGCCCTCGTTGAGTACTAGAAAACACATAAACTGAAATACTAATGTAGTACATCATATCAAGTCAGGCGAGAAAAGCCAAATAGTGTGTAACATGAGTGAGGCATGTCAGGCACTCAGGGCTAATGCTCCAAGAACATGATCTGGCTCCATGTATCCATGCTCTATGATAGCTCTCTAGTGTGACACAAAGAGCTCATGTATTTGCATCTGTCGAGCTGTCTGGCACTGTGGTGGGGGGCGTGGTCTCCTCGATGTCTAAATCCGATGGGCTATGTCAAGTGTAATCCCGCGTCTCTGTCGGTCGCCTCTGAGAAGAGCTGAGATAGGTCGAACCTCAATCGTGTGTGCTCTGGTCTCTTGTCACATGTGAGATCCTCGTGACCCTCGTCCAGTAGTGGTGTCGTGTCCTGTCGACTCGGTCTACTGACCCATCTATCTCTCATGTCAGCTAGCTCCTCCTCCTCTACTCCCGAGTGCCCTGGGGCTGACTCAAATGCATAGAATTCGGTGACCTACCTCTTCGCTCGGTCCACCTCAGTGTCCAGTGACCTGCTCTCTGATCCATCGCAGTAGTCTCTCTATGTGTCTCCATATCTCCATCAGGTAGAGCCCAATATAGACATGATCCTGGAAGTGGATCAATCATGAGAGTGGGCCAAACCCGTGTCCCTCCTGAAAAAGGCAATGGTAGCGCCCTCAGATCTCGTAGTAGGCAGGACACATACAAAGAAAGTGCTCCGCGGTCTCGACCTGACCCATCGTGCATAGCATACAAGTCCGTTGCTCTCTGGGTATGCCTGCAGCTCTCCCTGCCTCAATCCTCAGCTGATGAGAGGAGACTCGCATCTGTCCAATGGCAATCCTTAGTGCGCGTGAGACTCCTCTGTCCTCAAGATACTGGGGTGTGATGATGAGGCTATCCTCCGATACTTTCAAGAAATAGAGCTGGTTCTTGGTGGGGAACCCCTGGTCTCCCCCCCCCCCCCCCCAGTCCGAAGTGTGTGAAGCTGGAGGAGGTCTAACCGTATGATGCAGTTAATCTCATCACGTGGAATCAACTCAGGGGGTGCATCCATGCTATACTGAAAAGGAGGGAGCCTGTCCATCTGAATGCCATGACTAGCGAACCAAGCAGAGAGGCGTGCATACCATGCTGTATCAAAACCACTCTCTGCCAGTCGGATAGAGGATTCCAATGCCAGTCTCGGTAGCCTCTCACGAGGTAGGTCCCAGACTCTATGGAGGAAGGTCACTGTCTGAAAGGTGGCATCGATCTAAAGAGGAGTCATAGCAAACTCTGCCTGTACTATCTAATGGGGGACTGAGGGCTTACTATGATCATCCTGGATGCCATGATTATCTGTAGCCGCCAAATCTCTTCCACTCTGTTGCTGAAATATCACACCCCCAGAACGGTGCTGCATACATGGCAGTTGGTCTCACTAGGGTGTCGAAAAGCCAGCACTTCGTGGGTGGGTCCTGGACGTGCGCCTGGAAACATTGTTGCTCTAGTCGGGCCAGAGCACCATATCCTCATGTGAGGCGTGCTTGAGCTGCATGGATCATCGTGAAAGCTGGCCCAGTGAAAACTGCACCCAAGTATGTGTAGGACTACACAATCTCTACTGGCTGACCTCGGTAAGTGAAGCTATGTCGATGGAGCACTGGGTATGAGGTGTTGAAGATCATAACCTTGGTCTTCCCAAGGTTAACTGTTAGATCTCTCTCTGTGCAGAACTCCTCGAGGGCCTCCAGATGTCTTTGTAAACCCTTTGCTGAGGACGACAAGAGGACTATGTCATCCGCATGTAGTAGTATCGGTACCAACAAATCAGCCAGCGGTGCTCCTAGGCGGTCTATGAAGGATGTGATCTCATCAATGTAGAGGCGGAAGAGACTCGGTGAGAGTGGGCATCCTTGTTTCACCCCAATTGTGCTCTGACACGAACTTGTCCTCTGACGGAGTCGTATGGGCTCATCACCCCCCAAATCAGAACCTCTGGGATCTACATCTCGTGGAGTCTCTTGATCATGGGGGATCGTGGGATAGTATCGAAAGCCTTCCGAAAGTCTACAAAGCAGGCATAGACTTTCTGACGCCTTGACCTCGCCTCCTCAATAATAGCCCTTAGTGTGAAGATGTGGTCTAGGGTGGAATGTTGTCTCCGAAATCCTGCTTGTCCTAGGGCACGCTGCCCATGTGCCTCTGTGTGATTGCTGATCTCTCTCTCTAGTACAGATCCATAGATCTTGGCCAAAGTGTGGCCAATCATGAGAGTGCAGTGATTCCCAGTGTCCATGGGGTCACCTGCCTTGTGTTTTGGGACGATGGTGGTAGTGCTCCAAGAGGGTGGAAAGCCGTGGCATATGGCTTGTTTGAACCTCTATGCTAGGATCGGGGCCAAAACCTCGTGCCTGTGTGCGAAATGCTCCGTCCATAGCACCTCATGATCTTGTTCTCTCCAGTTATGTAGCTGACGGAGTGTCGCCCGCACATTCTGTGCAGTGAACAAGTGACAAGTGGCGGGTGTGGGCATAATGGACATATCAGGTGGTGCCTACATCGGAACATCATAAAGAGAGCATGCGTATGTGCACCAAACACCCGGGTCTGTGATGGGGATAGGTGGCTTCCTCTCCGATAGGAACCCCCATCCAATAGTAGGCTCCCCTCCTCTGAATGAACTAATCACCTCATCCATCCTATGGGTGAGGAAAGCCTGCCGCTTGCGGCGTGTCAGCCGTCGTGAGATCCTCTGTGCCTCAGGTTGTGTCAAGCAAGCCATGTGGATATACGTGCATACCATGTGTCTGCCTTGCCCTCTGCTAGTCGTCTGGATGACTCCATGGCTAGCCTCGGAAGTCTCCAGTGCGGTAAGTACCAAACTCTATGGATGAATGTCATTGTCTGAAAGATGACATCAATCTGGAGAGGTGTCATGGCGAACTCTGCCTATACTATCTCATGTGGGACTGAGGGCTTACACCGATCATCCTCGACCCCATAATCACCTGTAGCTGCTCAAATTTCCTCCACTCTGTCTTTAGGAGATTGCATCCCCCGAAGGATGCTGCATAGATGGCAGTCGGCCGCACTAGTGTATCAAGAAGCCAGCCCTTCGTCAGTGGATCCTAGAAGTGTGCCTGGAAGCATTGTTGCTCTAACCGAGCCAAAGCACTTCGCCCCCGTGTGAGTCGTGCTTGGGTTGCATGGGTTGTGAAGCTTGAGCGCTGCGTGGGTGACTCCCTGGGTTGTGAAAAGGGTGCAAGATGTGGGGCGGGGGGTGGCGGAGAGGTCAGGAGGGGGCTGATCAGGGATATCATAGAGTGTGCATGCGTAGGAGTGCCAGAGGGAAGTGTGTGAGGGATATCATAGAGTGTGAGGGGGGTAGGGGATCAGCGTTCTAGAAATTTCCTCCAGAAATCCTTGGAGTTGCTACTGAACAGGATGTTCAGTAGCGTAACCTCATTTTGGCACAGGAAGGCTAGCTTCTTGCGACGGACTAGGCGGCGATATTCCCTGGTGAGGTGTGGGTCAGCCCTAGCATTTTGCTGGGTCGTGAGTCGGAGTGTGCAGCGTAAGGCTTTACATTCGTCATCATACCAGCTATTGCAAGGGGTGGAGCCAACGGGTGGGGGGCGGGTAGACCGAGTAGTGTAAGGAAAGATGTGGCGGGCTGCATTGTGGAGAGAGTGGGTGATGAGGGCGGCTCGGTGATCTAGAGAGGGTATGGTGTCTATGTGTTTGAGGAGAGAGGCTAGGTGGGCTGAGTAGTCAGGTGAGAGGTTATGATCAAAGTGTATATCATGATAGGTGGTGTAGTGCGGAGTGTGGCTGGAAGGGGCTCGAGGCGTAAGGAGATGAAAGAAAAGGTAAGTGTGGTCGGCTCCTGGGGGTAAGGGTGCGGTACGGAAGTTAGTGATCTGTGAGGCTAAAGCAGGAGATCCCAAAATGTAGTCGACGACATTGGCTCCTCCGCCATGTGGGAAACATGTGAAACCAGAGGAGGCGGGCCACCAATCTAGTCCATTGTAGATGACCAGATCATGTACATGTCCAAGATCCAAAAGAGCCTGCCCATATGCAGTAACGGGGGCTCGACTGTCGGCCGAGGAGCAGGGGAAGCCCGAGTCCTCTATGTCTATCTCAAGTAATAGGATCGGATCTGAGTGGAAATCCAGGAGGGATGTCTTATGTGTGCCTGTCCTTGCATTGAAATCCCCAACTAGGAGGACCTCTCCGCGTCTGGAAAACTCCACAATGTCTAGGTGGAGATCTAAATACGGGGATACCCCCGTATCCTCGCGTAGCACCCGTGCAAAGTGTGATGTCTCAGGGGGGGAAGTAGCAGACTACAATAAAAAGGTCGCGTGTGGAAGGGCGTCGTAAGCGGAGCCATAGGTAACGGGCATGAACATCCCATCTGACCAAGGATATCAGACCACTGAGTGCTGAACGGAAGAGTACTGCAACTCCGCTTGAGCCTCGGACCCCCCCAGTATCTCTGGTCTCCTCACGGAATACTGACTCCCAGGTATAGCCACTGACCGAGGGGAGAGGGCGCTCGGGGCTCAAGTGTGTCTCTGTATAGAAAACTATGTCACGTCCAGTGTATGACTCTGAGAAATTCCCAGGGTCAGACCATAGGGTACCATTACAGTTCCATATGGTGCATGCCAAGGGTATTGTGTGCTGAGTCTGAATCTCATAGACCATGTCTCCCTATTTGGGGGGGGAGCCTGCTACCGTGTCTTGAGTACCTGGTGGGGCTCGGCGGCGGGGGCCAACTAGCAAGCGGCCATCTCGGACAAAGCCCACTTCTCCTCCTGACGGGCTGCATCTCACTGCTGAAGTAGGGTGCGCCGCTCCTCTACCTACATAGGTGTGAGATCCTCATCCATGAAAATGGTGAGTGTCCCTAAATCGGATGATAAGTGGCTGTGGACATGTGGGATCTTGTCCCGTGCGCCATGCATGCTTGATCCCATGCTCAGCGAGGCCGAGGGTAGAGGTCACGAAAGCAGTCGCGTCCACGAGGGGGGTAAGTGAATCTGCTCGGGGGATACCTCGAACTCGGATGTTGAGAGCCTTACTGGCCCTTTGTTCCTGCTCGGGGATGGTGGCTGAAACTGCTGCTTTGGGTGCTCGTCTCGCAACATCTACCCTTCTGGTAGTCTCCTCAATAGCGGTTTGGATGGTGGCGATCCGCTCCACCTCTGGTGTGGTGCGCGGGACCGATGTGACTGTAGCGGTGAGGGAGACCGCCTCCTGACGGAGGTGAGTGATCTCCTGGCTCATGCTCTGGATAAGTAGGTCCTGTGCTACGGTACGATCCCGTAGCCGATGCAGCTCCATAAAGATGTAATCAAGGGGGATGCGAACTGGGACATGGCGTATGGTCGGGGGGGCGTGGGGGATATGCTGGCTGTATAGGGCAGGGGAGTAGAGAAAGGCTGCTGGGTGAGAGGTAGGGGGGACATAAGAGTGGTGGAGAAAAAAGGGAGCTGTGTGGGGAGTGAGGAACTGTGACCCTCTCCTGTGGGGGGCAGGCTGAGGGCGGTGGTAACGGGGGTAGTGGGTACACTGGTAGGGGAAGCAGTGGTCGGAGTCGAGATGATAGCTGCGGTAGAAAGAACGACATTGGTGCCCATGGCACCTGATGTTTTCAGGACTGGCTGGCTATCGATTGCTAGTCCACTCCTGGAAATACGCTTTGCGAGGTCTCCCGCAATTGGCTTCGGAGACTGTTTGGGTTTGTGGGCCTAGTGGGGGCCTGTTTAGGTGCACGATAGGTTCCTGCAGAGGCAGGGCGTGTTTTTCATTGCTGTAGGGTGCGCAAGCCTGCGCAGGGCCAGTGGCAAGCCAAAGCTTGCAGCTCACTGTGGCCTACAGATCAGATCAGAGTGGAAGAGGCAAGTGGAAGAGGCAACAGGCGGCCAAGGGGAAAAGCAGCAGGTACACGAGGGTCGAGCAGCAGGTGGCGCAAGAGAGGTCGAGCAGATGGTGGCGCAAGTGGCGCGGGTGGGGAGGTAGGTCGGTGACGGGCTGATGGCGGGTAGGGCGATGGCAGGCTGATAGCGAGCAGGGTGAGTGGCGGGCTGATGGAGCAGGGCGAGGGCGGACTGGTGGAGCAGGTCGATGGCGGGCTGATGGCGCAGGTGGCGTCGAGGGCGATGGCGGGCGAGAGAGGTATGGCGCAGGTGGCGTCGAGGGCGATGGCGGGCTGATGGCGAGGGGCTGTCGAGGGCGATGGTGAGGGGGCTTTCGAGGGCTGTCGAGAGAGAAAGAGCAATACAGATAGAACTCATACAAGCCGCTCCACTATAGTGCTAAAGACTAGTAACAACAAAATAGCAAATAGCGTCAAAATCCTCAAAGTATCAAGTGCTCAGAGCTTATGCTCCGGGTACCCTATCAGGCTCCATGTATCCGGGCTCCGTGATGGCTCTCTGATGAGATGTGAAGATCTCTCGAATCTGTCTGTCGGACGGTCACACGTGGTGGTGGGGGTGGTCTCGATCTCTGTATCCGGTGGGCTACATCAAGAGTGATGCCTCGTCTCTAATGATCCCCTCTGAGGAGATCGGGGATGGACCAGACCTCGATTGTGTGTTCCCTGGTCACTCTCCGGTCACCTGTGGTCTGTGTCCCTCCTTCGGTATCAGCACGGCGACGGCTCCCACTGCTGACCCATAGTGCCCTCATCTCATCTGGCTCATCCTCCACGACCTCATATGGAGCTGACTCAGGTGCATAGAAGTTTGTGACACGTGTCTATGCTCGGCTGAGCTCAATATCTTGTGGCATGGCTGCCCTCTGTTGCTCTTTGACCTGGCGTAGTAGTGTCTCTCTATGTCTTCGCATCTCGAGCAAGTAGAGTCCAATGCAAACCTGGTTAGGGAAGTGGATCAATCGCGTAAGTGGACCAAAACCATGGCCCTCTTGGAAGAGGCAAGTGGTAATGCCCACGGATCTCATAATAGACATTACAAATACATAGAAAGAGTTCCTTTGTCTTGACCACTCCCATCGTGCACAGTCTATAGATCCGTTGCTCTTTGGGTATGCTCGGAGCTCTCCCTATCTCAATCCCTAGCTGATAAGATGAAACTCACAACTATCCTATGGCAATCCTTAGCGCGTGCGAGACTCTCCTATTCTCGAGGTACTAGGGTCTGATGATGAGGCCATATTCCTATATCCTCAAGAAGTGGTTATGATAAAACCGAGTCTTGGTAGGGAGCTTGTGATCTCCCCCCAAAGTCCGGGTCGTGTGACCTCCAATGGATTTTCTCATAAGTCCCCCTCATTGGGAAGGGCTCAATGTGCTGATGAGGAGCATACATAGGGTTTGGTAGGGAATGATCAAATCCAACCCTTGGTGTTTTCTTTGGCATCCGGAGGTTTGGGATTAGGAGGGCCTCATGCTAAGACAATGGAAGCACGTTGGCTGGGTGTAGTGGGATAGTCGCTTAGCTAGTTCTTTCGAAGCATGGAATCATTCCCCTAGTGAGCCATAGGCATGTGCAAGAGTCCTCTCTCACCTAAGGGGAGCAGTCATGCAAGACCTACAGATAGACACTGTCATCCGTTAGTCTTGGAGGGCTGTTTTACACATAGCCTCAGCTCCGTTGCGCCAGTATGGAGAGTTTTTTAGGATAGGGGTGCTCCTAAGGATTCAATGTTTTGTACTGAGCCCTTGACTCCTTCCACTTCATGCACTACAAAGTGGGGATGGGGATGTCTTCTCCTCCGGTCTGAGACAGATGGAGACCCAAAGTTGAAAGGGGTCTTGGATTCGCTCGAGTGACAGCATATCAAAGTAGTGAGATGTGTGGGCTAGGGTTGGACCATCAACCTAGCCTGAGTCTCACTCTAGGACCGGACAAGTCGTGTCGGTGCCTTTGGCTATGGGAGGCCGCCCCCTTCATGAGGCGCACTAGGGCCTTTCAGAGTAGGGCACTTGGAGCAGTGTGTTGAGGTGCTCTTCTTCTCCTATATGACACGCATTGCCGTTGTTTCCAATTGGAGGCGGCCCCTAGGACCTCCTCCAAAGAGCAGGATTGGATAGTGCAGTAGATGCCCCAATAGGTCATTCCAGATTTTGGTCACGCTTTTGGATGAGGCTCCGGCCATGAAAGACTCTAGAGTTTGTTAGTATCTCATTGAAAGGAATATGAGCCAAAGAAAGATAATTCCATACACATTTAAATGAGAGTCAAACCAACTAGGTCCAATGCTTGTCCGGTGAAATGTACAAGCAAGGCTCCTAGAAAAGGACTCGAAGGAAAAGGGATTGATTTTAATGAGACTTTGCACATGTAGAAAAATCTACCATTGTCATCAAACTCCTTTCTATAACATCAAATTTCTCCTAGCTATTGCTGGAGGATATCAAATTAGCCTTTCTAATTGAATAATGGGTGTACATGGAACACACACCAGCTTTTGTGCAAAAAGGCTAGGTGCACAAGGTATGCAGCCTCATGAATGGAGTTCATTTTTTGTCTCTATATTTTTATCAAGCCAAATACAATATTATCTTATAATGTATTGATGGGGAGATATCGTTTGTACCTTTGTTATTGTTGTATGGATAGTGACCTTGAGATGACCTACATTATCCGTGGAGCTGCTCGGCAGTATCGAGGATTTGGCATGGGGCCCTCCGGTTCATGGCCAGTACATAGAGGATTCAATGGGACTTCACTTGGGGTATGGTTGCTTGGTTGATGGGAGGGGGTCATGCCTTCTTGATTGGCACAGTTACAGTAGCTTGCAGGATACACGGACAGAGGGTCTTCTCGATTTGAGGTTCAGTATATGACTCCGCTGTGTGGATAAAAATGTAAAAATGTTTTTCACTTGTTGCATGCTGATGGGCAGGTGCATAGCTAGGTACATAGCTAGTTGGTGGTGGCTATGAGCTATGGGCACCCCCATATATTTTCTTGAGATGGTAGATACTTCTACGGGGACTTTTGGGAGATGATGAAAAGCAATGTGGGTGCAACAGGCACTCCAGAGCACATAGTATTTAGTGTTACGGTGTTGGTTGGTTGAGTATTCATTTGGGCATGTGTGGTTGTAGTCTCATTGTAATGTCATATGGACATTGATGTATGAATGAGGGTGAAGTATGTGATGCCATGTGTGGCATGCATGCATTAAATGCCTAGTTTAAGTGTATCTGCAAAGGGTGTGTCAAAGGTTGGGATTTTGGGCATTAATGGCTTGGGTATAGTTTGAAGGAAGGGTGGAAGAGTGGTGAAAATAATGTGATGAGGTGGCTAATCAAGGATGACGTGGTTGGGATTAAGAAAAGCATGCATGCAAAGGTGGCTACGTAGCAAGGATAGAGGAGCTTCTGGAGGAAGGACAAAGTCACATACGTGGAGATGCAACTTGCAAAAGGATTGTGTAGAGAGAAGGAGACGGGGGGATCTTCAGAAGGAGGGAATCGAGGGACAGACGGTGGCCTGGGTGGGAGTTTTTTGCTGGCTGGAGCGTCACTTCTAGGATGCTGCTCTACGAGACGGGGAGCTCGTGGATGATAGTTGAAGCTCATGAAGGAACTCATGGCTACGATAGTAACTAGACTGCAGCGAGGCCTATCTGCATGGTCTTGGGTGAGGGGATTGCGCTTGTGGAAAAGTGGACGACAGAGGGAGAGCTTGGGATGGTGGGTGCAACAGTGAGCTAAGGAAGAAGATCGTGGGTTGGAGTGCATGGAGTCCATGAGCCCGTGATGACGGGAAATCTGCTTGCTGGCTATCTTCATGTAAAGGGGATAGGAGGAAATACATGGGCTTTACTGAAAGTGTCGACTGTTGCTTGGAGGTCAAGAGCTAGTTGGTTGCCAGTGGGTTGTTTTGATGGGAGCTGTGAGCAAGAAAGAAGCGGCAGTACTGGGTATTATTGCATGAAGAGGAGATGGGCTGGCTAGACGTCGAGTGAGCACGCGATTGCTCAGAGACTGAGGCAGAGAGGCCTTTGGCCAGGCGGGTGCTCGGATGTACTACAGAGACCTTGGCTATTAAGAGCTCGAGGATGGCAAGCTGTGATGCTTGAGCTTAGCTCACCTCAGTTTTAAGGATAATGATGACAAGACTATGGGCAATAGGGTTTGTAGGAGTGGGTTCATGCAGTCCAAATGTGCGATTTCAAATGAAGGTGGCATACTGTTGGTTGAAGAAGGGGCTCTGTGATTGTCGCCATACTTGATCGTGGATCTCGCAAGAAGAAGACAGGCCGATTGCAGTCTGGTATCATAGGAAGGACTTGTGTGAAATTCTTGGCTGCTTATGTTGCTCTCGGTGTGGGTTATCTCACAGAGTTGTGGCGGGTTCTGATATAGCATGTTGTTCATGAAGTTGCTCATAGGCTATGGGGTAGTAGTGTTTGTTGGCTATGTGCGAATTGAAGAACTCTTTGAAGTGTTTGATGGCATAGAAGAGGGGTGATTGCTTTGAGTATATGAGGCAAATGATTGACTTGAAGTCAAAGAGATCCGGGATTGTTCTTCACAGATTTTGTCCGGAGATATGAGCATGGCTGTTTATACCTTGAGTTGTCAGGAAGTGTTCATGGTAGTTATGCAGTTTTGAAGTCGTCATTTTCTTGGGATTTAAGTTTCATGGGTCTTCTATGCATTTTTTGAGCTTGATCTCAGTCAGTAGGAGAGCTTGTGTTGGGCTGTGTAATCCATTGGGTTTTTTAGGTTGTTTGGCTTGGAAGGAAATGTGGCGAGTGTATGAATTGAATGTAAAGGGGTGTAGGGACAAGGATGTTGAATGAATGCCTTTTACCTTCTGATAGTGTTGTTCACTTGCTTTAAATGTGGATGAGGGTGGCTGTGAAGGCAGTCTAGGCTCTACTGCTTTTGTCCATCCACCGCTTTCCCATCAGCGTCTTGTATAATCACAAGAGAATGTAGGAGAGGATGTCCAGGATTACCGCTTATAACATCTAGGTCATCCACTATAGCTTGGTGATGGGAGGCTGCCAGATCCCTCCAGCAGCCACTCTCTTTGCTATTTGGCAAGAAATTATTTACACCTTGTGTGCCATTTGGGAGCGAGGGACGATGGATCTCAGACAACCGCTGAGAGGCAAGCTTTTTTCAGCAAGGCTTGGTCTAAACGCATCTTCTATGTATTCATAGAGCGAGGTATCCGCTGGATGTATAGTCTCTCACCCTGGTTGTTGGCACATATTCAAAGACTCCCTAGAAAATGAGCTGGGTTCTCTAAAAACAGTATTAACAGAAAGTTCTTTTCTTGGGAAGAATAAAATTTTCCTTGTCGATGCTAGGATTGGGGGGCATGTAGAGCAGTGTTTTTGGTCTTCTGGCTGGTATCTAGACCCCCATCTATGAAGGAAATATCTCTGGGCTCGTGGAGGATTTGGCTTTATGAAGGTCCCATAAATTAATTGCAGTGGGATCCTAGAGAGTGGGAGTGATTTGATGCAGGAAAACATGGAAAGAGCCTCCCATTCTTCCAAATACACTATCAACAATGCCAGGAGGTTTCAGCTTAGTGTTAGGGGTTGGAATCCCTTTAGAGCCCTCATTGGGAGGAGTTTCATACTTTTACAGATTTTGCAGAAATTATTTTTGGAGAAGGTTCTAGAAGTCTCTCAGGAATAGAAAAATCATTGTTTTCTTTTGGCTTTTCATTCCTGGAGAGATTGTTGTCAATCAGTGGAGGTCCAGGTTTAGGGTTCCCTCTTCTTGCTCTCATTGCCTATCTACTATTGAGGAGTCCATTCAACATTGCCTCTAGGATTGCAGATAGGTGAGGTTGTCTACAAGGGGATTGCGGGACTTTTGAGTACATTGGATCCCTTCCCCTCCTTCATCACTTGGGCTCAATGGCTTGCCTTTCTCTATCGGGGCCTCGTGTTCTATGAGACGCATAGCTCCCTCTTGGGATCTTTAGGTGACATGATTTGGTTGAGTTATGTTCTTTGGATGTTGCTCCCTCCTCTTCTTATAGACTTGTACATGCTTCAGTGGACACATGGTGTGAGATCTTAGCGATCATTTTAGCCTGGAATTTTTGGTAAACCAGATGCACAGAGGCACTTGATGTTCCCAAGTCCACTCCTCTCACACCATGGCCAGTATTTAGACAAACACTGTACACACTTTGATGGTCATTTGGTTGAGCATGCAGGGGTCTTTGAGGGTTGCTTCTGCCAGGATGATTGATTTCCTTAGGGAATGGCTTCTTCTCAGAGCTCACTACAGGTTTGAGGGTGGCATTTTCAGCCTCAGTTGTTTTTCTTTACTAGCCCTAGATCTTTACTACAGGTTTGAGGATGGCGTTTTCAGCCTCATCCCTAGATCTTTACTAACCTTTTCGTTGAGTAGGGCTTGACCCTCTCCTGGTTTTTCTCATGCTACGCATGTTGTACTTTGCCACGAGCACTTTGCTCTTGAGATTTTTTCATACTTAATAGAAGTCTCTTTCATTGGGAGGGGGGGGGAGGGGGGAAGGGAAACCCATTTCAATGTTCTTTCTTGTGATGTTCATCATTTTCCTTGATGGAGATGATGATTTTCTTATGTTTCTACCTCTTTTGTAGAGTTCTTTAAAGAATGCCACCATGTTATCCTACTTTGCTTTCCTTTTGAATTTTTTTGCATGAAATTTCATGATAATGCAAGGTTTTGTTACTATAAAGGCAAGACCATAACATACAAATCGTAAAGTTGGCCAATCATACGTGTTTGAGAAGCTCTAAACTACTTTATGCAACATGAAAGAAGGAACTAGTGTAGACAATAGCATAAGGGCACATACCAAAGATCATTTAATCTATGCAAAGCACATCTACTAGTATGAAATGGAAACCAACAAGTGAACCTCATGAATTGGGCAGCAAGAGAATCAACATTTGCAATAAATGAAAGAGATACGCTTTGCTTCATCTCATCAACTACGTAAGACAGATCACATGCATCTAAGCTCGCTAGTCTTTTGCCATCTCATCTTATCTGCCAGCTTATACAACCAAATTGTCAAAGAGCTCTTACAACCAGCTTGTTTGATTCTTAAGGTGGTTTTGAACTCGTCCTTCATATGATAGTATTCCATATATAGCTCATAATAACCTCATTGCCCAAACACCTCAGATTTGATCTTCACAACTCATGATTTCCAACAAATCCCCTTTAGTATTCCACAAATGCTTTTGATTTCCTCCCATAGAAGTTGGGACCCATGAGGAGGGTATATAATGGAATCTCTATTAATAGATAGATTACCATATATTTTAAAAATTATTAAAAGAACTACTTGATGCCATTACTATATGTGTAATTTTATTGACAATAAGGCAAAGTTCTTAGAAGATATATTCATGATCCTCCGGTGTGATCCATGTGAGTGCTTGCTATTGGTTTCCTTTTTTTGGTTCTTTCTGTAGTGTTTCTTCCTACAGTTAATGTCCAGCACATTCGTAGGAAAAAGATTAAGTAACTGGCTCCTTATTCTTCGTCTTTTGAAACTTGTTAACCATGCAAGCATTGTCAAAGTTGTTGGAACCGAGGTGTTTTCTCCCTACACTCTTTGTCAAACAGCGGAATAACAAGCTCGCTGAAGGTGCTTTCTACAATCTGAGGAAGACGCAGAACCCTTACGGTCTTAGTACTATAGGTCATCATCCTTATATCTTGGAGCTACTGCTTGACTGTCATCTTTGAGTGTTTCATAAAGCTCTTCCAAGTTGGCCCCACGTAGGTCGTCTTTCAAAACTCTGCAAGATGATCTTCTGCTCTTTATACATACACTTTGGCTGTTATAGTTTCTCTTTTTCAATGTTACGTAGGGTAGTTTAGAGCTTCTCATATATGTTATAGGTTTCGCTAGTGTTCCAGCTTTTCATTTCCTATCTTGTCTTTGCAGCAGCATGGTCTTGTTTATAAAAGAGAATCTGGTGAGTGAGTGGCTGAGAGCATCTGAGAAGTTGAAGGTAGTTGAAATAGTTCAGCTCCAAAAGTTTACAGGGTCCAAGTTCCTTGCATGGAAAAATAAACTCCAGAGCATATGATGGAGTGGTCTATGTGGAATGTATCATTGGTGGAAAGAACCCGTCCACCTAATAACAACTGCAAAGATAATTATATGGGAATTGGATAAGTGGTGGTGTGGCTTCAAATAAAAGGCATTCGGCATGGTGATAATCTTGTAAGAGTAGCATTCACGTTATGTGTCGCTTCCTAAAGTGGGTTTGCTAAAAAAGATAACTAAATTTATTAGTATTTTATAAGAGAACAAAATTGAATAAAGACTAGGGAAAGACAGCCTTGTTTTCATGTTTCAAAATTCATTCCATTCACTTTCCCAGGAAGAAGATGGTGCTGTGGCTCATTTCAAGAACGGAAATGAAACCTTCTCTATCAAGGTAAGATTTTCAGATTTGCAAATCACCAAGTGATGCGATGTTCTTATTGCAGCGTAACTCGTAAAATACATTATATTTTTTCCTATCCCATTTATTTTGTGGCTATGTTATGAGGATGGACTCTTTAGAAGTTAAGACATAAACTTTGTGAGATACACATTGAGACATTTTTTAAACAATTTGTGACATTGCAGGAAAGAATGAATGCAAGAGAGAGAGAAAGATAGAAAGAAAGTTTGTCAACTTCTACAAAAGACCAAAGGGTCTATGAGACTGAAAAGAATAAAACCTAAGGGTGCGGCCACTAAAATGGGCACCCTACCCAAGGCTGATGCCTGCAACGAGGAAAAAAAGTAGTATATCGGGTTATCGCTGCGACAGAAACCCACAAAGGGGTAGAATCCCCTGGCCATCTATCAATCGGCCACCCATCCCTGATTGGCTGGACTTGTGTATGTTGTCTGTGGGACCAACACCACTGGACGGTTCAGGAGAGACAAGAGGAGCTCGTCTGACAGTGGCTCAAGATCTGGCAAGGGTTGGCATTAAACAGTCAGTGATAGAATGTTCTGTCACTCAGCCTATCTGGATCCATCCCTCCTCATTTGTAGTCTCCGTGATGTGTTCCACTATCTGACAAGTGCTATCTTTCTCTATTGGTCCATCTCCCCACTTTGAAGAGAGAGGATATGTATGCAGCCCTCATGTGAGTGTCCACTCAGGGTTAGACTTGTCAAGTTGTGTCCTATCTCTCTTGCATCTGATGCGTTGCTGCCACTGGCTTGGGTACAAATCCATGATCGCGCCTTGACTAGGCTTGGCTGGTTTGTGCTCTCATTTGTGCTTGTATGAGCTGATCTCTGTGTTTTGGGCCTCAAGAAGAAAAAGAACCACCTGCCGTGCTAATTTTCTCAGAGTGGGCCGAAAATGGTACTGAAAAGACAGTGGTGCCATCCATGGATCTCGCAGTATATAGGGCACTTGGAAGTGTAGTGCTCCTCAGTCTCAGTCTCCTGCATATCAAATAAAAGTGTAGTGCAAACCATAGCCTGTGTGAAGATACATGGAACTGACCCATCAAAATCTTGAGTGCATGTGCAAGATGGATTTGGGTGTGGCAGCTCGATGAACACCTCTTCTGAGATCCGTGAGTAGTGATCTATTTTTTTTTAAATTGTGATGCCTTCCGGGGCCTAGCTAGTGGTCCTACTCATGCATGCTTGCTCACACACACCCATGCGCGTAAACTACCAAGCTAGAACCCAGTTGGCCGAAGCAGTGATCTCTGTAGAAGCTAAGTTTCACTAAAAGCTCAATAGGTGCTAACCAGGTCTTGAGTGTGTAGAGCTGCAAGAGATCCTCTTTGATGAATTTCAACAATGAGAGACGGCATGGTGCAAGGGCTGGGCTTCGTGGGTGGCCGATGTGATCCAGAGGAGCAGTGAGGAGTTGCAGACTCATGGCCTTAGGTGGAGAACTCTTCAGGAGCGCGAGTGGGCATTGAGGAGAGACCTCGCCTCGGTTCAAGGAGCAGGACCCAGGATCTCAGTGGCTTAGTGACAAGTTCGAGAGTGCTCGCCTTGAGCTTCAGGACACAGAGATTTGGCAGGTTGAGTTCTCCAATCACTCTTTCCGGGTCCGGTGGGTACAACAGGGGGACAGGATGACGAAGCAGTTTTTTCATACCACTAGGCCCCGATCGGCAGGCATGCAGCTGCAACATCTTCGAGATGCGCCAGGCATCATGCACACTAACCCGTAGGAGATTTTAGACATGACCACTGGTTTTTACAGTCAGCTCTTTCAGACAGAGAGGATGACTCCAGCTAGTCTTGTGGCTCGGGAGGTAGTTTGGGATCACGTTCCGACAATAGTCTCGCCAGATTTGTGCAACGATTTGGAGAAGCCTTTCACGGATGAGGAGCTTTGGGAAGCCCTCAAGGCTCTCCCGATCCAGAAGTGTGCTAGCGAGGATGGCTTGACTCCGGCGACTCCGGCCTTCTTTTGGAACTTCTGGGAGATCACCTCCACCCCTTTCCGACTAGCTTGCCATGAGATTTTCAACATGGTCTTCCTCGCTCAGTTCGGTGGATTTGTTTGATCCCGAAAGGGGAAGATAGGTCAGATATCCGGCAGTGGAGACCGATCACTTTGCTTGATACTGCATACAAGATCCTCGCCAAGCTCTTGAGTTTGTTCCGCTTCTTGTTTGTGGTGGAGGCTTTGGGCTCTTACTTGAGATCATAGGTGGCAAGCCTCATAGGGTTGAGGCTCCCAATGAGGCAAGAGGAGGAGTTGTTGGACTCTGAGGTTGCAGATGACACGGCCTTGTATGTAGAGGGCACCACAGCGAGTTTGGAAAGAGTCAGGGAGCCCTGGCTATCTACTGTGAGGCCTCAGGTGCGTTGATCAATTGGACAAAGTCCATAGGTTTCTTCACAAGCTCTGAGGAGATTCATGAGTGGGGGAACGACTTTGGCTTCAGATGGATACCACGGGGCCAGACAGCGAGATACTTCGGATGCCATGTTGGTATTGACATTACAGCAGAGCAACGGACATCGCCCCGGTCCTTGAGAGTGTTTGGCGCAAGCTTCTCTACTGGAGCTCGGCCAAACTCTCCCTAGAAGGTCGTGCCTTAGTGGCAAACTAGGTCCTTCTTGCCATAGCTTGGTATATCGCTTCCTGCTGGTGTTTTCAGTGAGGGTGCATTGGGTAGCTCCGATGGTTGGTTGAGAACTTCCTTTGGGCAGGTTCGGATGGTACGAGGAATACTAGAGCCTGAGTCGCTTGGCAGACGGTGATCATGCCATAGGCACTAGGAGGCTTGGGTATCATTGATCCGGAGATGCAGAGCCGAGCCCTCTTGGGCAAGTTGGTTGTTCACAGCCTCCCAGGTGCAGAGCCTTGGTAGCTCCTCTTACAGCAAGGGCTTCTCAAGAACACCCCACACATTGGGGGGCAGTGGCAGCTTTCACATAGATGGATCTTCTCAGAGGCCCCCCTTACGGGGAAGGGTTTCCCCTTGATGATGAGGTGCCTCCATAGGGTTTGGTAGAGATTAGCAGGGGGCCTCATTCGTACTCAGCCCAGATGCAGAGAAGAGTTCAAGCGTCAGCCCCTTGTTTGGCACCCAGACATTTGAGATCAGGAGCGCGCATGTGCGAGGGGCAAGGCAACGGATGAGAAAGAAAAGAAAGAAAGAAAGAAATATTAACGTCCATAGGAGGCCTCGCAAGCCTATGGGACAAAGTACGGAATCGAGTAACTCATATAGACCACTGTGGGCCGGGGCAAAGGGCTCACTGAGGCCCTTGCTGAGTACTAAAATGCTATACTAGTACAAAATAGCAAAAAAGTAGAAAAATAGCATGAGGGTGGCATGAAAAGATCAAGTGCTCAGAGCTAGAGTCCCAAGTGCATGAATTGGCTCCACGTTGATGCACAGAAAGCGGTATGGACAAAAGAAGCTAAGATAACACACATGCACCAACCTTTGATTCCAGTAAACACAAACAATCACTCAGATAGTTTCTTCTTCTTCACAAAATTCCATGTGATATACATACTCAGGAAGGTCCTCCTCATCAATTAGAATTACCCCTGCCCATTCCTCTTCTTTCACTCGCAAAAGCAATGACCACTCATACCCATGAACCTCATTGAACAACACTTCAATCTGAAGACCCTCAAAATACACGCCAAGATCCAGAGATAAAATCATCATATACTTTCAAATTTGTATGAGAGAAAACAAACTGTAGCTGGGACTCGAGGGATTGGCAGCAATGTGGGCTCGAGTTGAAGAGCACGTGCACCAGTATCTAGAGTAGGGATCCTTGACACAGGGACACGAGACCTATCACTGGAGAGTGATTGTAGACAAACACAGGCTCACAGAAGACTTACAAACTGAGAGACTGATTATCTCAAGCAACAACCCAGTGACCCACAAATTCTTTCTATCACTTCACAAGACAACCAGCCAAAGCTGCAAAACCACAGACCAATACTCTGATTCTTTCATATCATAAACTCCTCATGAGAGCCTTATACAACAAGCACTGAAACTGAGTTTCTCAGGAGACTTCCAACAAACTACGAACTGCCAATATTCAGCAAACCAATCAGTGATGACATCTGCCCACATCAGCGAGAACCCATGAATTCTTCAAGCAAAACACCAACCAGCCTGTCTGAGCGCTCCATTCACAACTGAGGGACATCTCCTATCGTGATGGTATTTCCCTCACGTTCAGCTTCTATCAAGAAATCTCTTTCACATGTAAATGTGCGACATCTTCTGTGCAACGTGTTTTCTGTCAGGACCTCTTCTTCACGTATCTTTCGACGTGATTCCTCTCAGCCAGCCAGCTACTTGTCCCGGGTCTTTCAGTGAGAGTACCCTCACATATCTCTATGCGATGCTTCGATGTGGCCTATCAACAACCCTCCATTTTGACATGCGAAATTACCAACCACAACCTTCAGCCCTCATGGTCTTGTCTTCGTTACTCCACCCGCCTCTATGCGACTCTTTTCTGCTGCTTCAAGCGCCCTCCAATTGCTCTCAAATTCTCCAGCAGAAAACAGCAACTCCCAGGTACGATTGCCATGCTGCCATCCAGAATTCACGTAATCACGTTCACATGCACACCCTCCTTTCAGAATCAATTCAGCCACCTCAGCTTCATTCAGCCACCTCAACAATGACATTTTACCACTCTCAATGATTTTCCCCCAAATTCATACACCAAGCATTAAATGCTCATTTTCCAAACCTTAGACGTTGATGCACACATGGTTCTAGTTAGGCACTCAATCACTTGCATGCCACTTCTAATCTCCTTAGAGATCAAACCAACTCGACTCATGGGAAGTTCACATGACTCAAGACAAAAGTAAAAACACTCATGGCATTATAAACATGTGACACAGGACAACATTTCGGAGAACATGGTATCACGTCACCACATAGACAATGTTGGAAACTATGTTCTGGATTATCCTGGTACTACCACATTGCATTTCATCATATCCCACGAGCCCCTGCAAAGACATTTACAATCTCAAAAGAATATTTACATTAGTACAAAGCCTTTTGATGAGAGTGCCCATTGACTCAAAACTATCACCCACTAGCTATGTGCATACCTATGTGCCTACCCTCAAACATGCAACAAGTGAAAAAAAACTATTGACATTTTTTGGCATATCAACGTATCCAGGCTCCATGGTGGCTCTCTGATGAGATGCAAAGAGCTCACGTATTTGCATATGGCGGGCTGTCTCCTGTGGTGGTGGAGGGCATGGTCTTTTCGATCTCTGGATCTGATGGGCTATGTCAAGGGTGATGCCTCACCTCGGTCGATCTCTCCTGAGGAGAGCTGAAATAGGTCGTACCTTAATTGTGTGTGCTCTGGTCGCCTGTCGCATTGTGACGGTCTCTGTGTCCCTTGTCCAACAGTGCTGTGTCGGCTCTCTCCACTGATCCATACATCTCTTATATCGGCTAGCTCCTCCTCCTCTACCCAGAGTGCCCTAGAGTTGAGTCAAATGCATAGAAATATGTGACGTGTCTGTGCGCTTGGTCTACCTCAATGCCCTGTGGTGCGGTGGTCCCATCCTGCTGTTCTCTGATATGTCGTAGTAGCGTCTCTCTGTGTCGTCGCATCTCCATCATGTAGAGCCCAAAACAAACCTGGTCGTGGAAGCAGATCAGTCGTGAGGGTGGGCCAACGCCGTGCCCCTCTTGAAAAAGGCAGTGGTAGCGCCCTCGGATCTCATAGTAGGCTAGGCAGACACATAGAAAATGCTCCTCTATCTCAACCGCCCTCATCGTGCACAACCTACAAGTTTGCTGCTCTCAAGGTATGCCTGCAGCTCTCCCTGCCTCGATTCTCAGCTGATGGGACAAGACCCGCATCTGTCCAATGGCAATCCTCAGCGCATGTAAGGCTCCTCTATCCTCGAGATACTGAGGTCCTCCGATACTCTTAAGCAATGGTCATAGTAGAGCTGGGTCTTAGTGGGGAACTCCTGGTCCCCCCCCCTCCAAGTGCAAGATGTGTGGAGCTTATGATGCGGTTAATCTCATCCTATGGGATCAACTCGAGTGGTGCATCCATGCTATACTGAAACGGGTGGAGCCGGTCCATCTAAATGCCCTGATTGGCAAAGCTTGCGGTGATGCGTGCATACCATGCTGTACCGATCCCACGCTCTACTAGTCGTATGGAAGACTCTAGTGCCAGTTCTTAGAAGTCTCTCGCGAGGTAGGTCCCAAACTTTGTGGAGGAATGTGACTGAAAATGGCATCAATCTGGAGAGGGATCATGGCAAACTCTGCCTGTACTATCTGATGGGGGACCGAGGGCTTACTCCGAGAGGATTGACCTAGCCATCCCTGAGTCCTGGTGGCAGGGACTTCGCCTGTGGATGGACAGCAGATAGTTGGGCTAGTTTTCTCAGACTGGTGTCCCCTTGAGGATGATGATGCAGTGCAGCCCGATTTTTTCTATGTAGGACCTCGAGGCCTACTCCAAGAGGCACTCACTGAGAGAGACCCAGAGATGGATGGGAGTCTTGATGGGATTCGCTGGCAGATGATCAGAGTGGTGGGACATTTGGGGAAGGAGTGGCACAATGATCCTCCCAGTATCTCAGAGCAGGATGTCCCCAGATGGCGCCTCTGGCTTTGGGAGGGTAGGTCCTTGAGGGAGGTCCAGTGGGATCTAGGAGAGTGGTTTTGGCCCTCCAGGGGCGGCCTTGCCGAGCAGGTGGACGAGGTGCCCTGCTTTTCCTACACCACATTGGCAGGATGCTTCAGATGGACTCTTCGATGTGGACCCCTTCGAGTGAGAGGCATTGGGTGGCCTAGAGAGTGCCTGGGGATGTCCGTTTTAAGTTCTGGATGCGGTTATGGTCTAGTTTGCGGCCAAGGAAGATATCCTACTTCTTTTGGTTGGCCGCCCACGGAGGCTTGCCCATCGGCCCGTGGTTGGAGCAAATGCAGGTGGAGGGGCATTGTCATTGTTTGTCTGTTGGTTTTCTAGAGACGATCCCGCACTACCTTTGGAGCTGTTGTAGTGCGTCAAGGATTTAGATGGGAGCCCTCATGATCATGACCCGTATATAGAGTCTTTAGAGGGACTACACTTAGGGGATGGTGGCCTGGTTGACTGAGAGAGGACACGCGTTCTAGTTTGATGAGATCTCCCCAGCTTACCAGATACAGGGTCAGAGCATTTAGAGGATAGAGCTCCATGAGGCGGTCCCTCTTGATAGCCTGGCTCCTCCTCCTCTGGAGGACAGCGTATGGGAGGTAATATTCAGTATCACTGCGTGGAACATTTGGGTCGCTCGCTACGGTTTGGCGATGGGTGAGCCTCCGGTTCCACCCTCGGCTACCTTGGTCGCCATCTGGCAGGATATCATCTATACCCTCCGCTCCACTAGGGAGCGTGGGATCCCAGGCTCTAGGACGATTGTCCCGAGGCATGCTCGATTCTGCAAGGCTTGGCCTGCAGGAGTATTTTACATTTTCACCCCGCGAGGGATTCGTTGGTTGTATAGTCCCCCCACCTAGCTGTTAGCCCCAGTACCAGAGATCCCCTAGGCAGTGAGCTGGGTTTCTCTGGAACAAGCCGGTCTTTTCTTTCAGCCTTTTCTCAGTTTTTCCCATAACACGTTCGGGGCTGCTGTTTTGTATGAAGTCTTTCAAGCATCAATAGAACGTTCCTCCACGCTCCCTAGTCTCATCCTGATAGGCAAACTCCCATGTATATTGTAGGCTATCTCATGGGCTATCCATAGATGCCACTTATACCTTGGTATGAGCCATGTAGGCCTAGTTATAGTCAGTTAGGACTATTGGTACAGTTAGTTTATGTACCATCTAGTTAGGGCAGTTAGCCCTAGGGTTTTGTTATGTTGGCTCCCCCTTGAGCCTCCACTCTTTAGTTTTGCAGCAATCTATTACAGCATCTCGTTTTTCTCCATTGTGCTTCCATTTTTGAGCTTCCATTGCTTCCAACAGCCAACAGTGGTATCAGAGCAGGTCGGGAATCCATTCCCTCAGCCATTGACAGCTTTCCCAAGCTGTTTGGCAGCCTCTGGAGCTCTCATTCTTGCTAGTTACTGGTTTCCCACGAGTGTTTGAGACCTTTCCAAGCACTTCTGTCGCGAAAAACCTCATTTTGTCGCGAAAAGACCGCACTTTGGAGCAACTCTCGCAAAGGGAACTGTTTTTCGGTGCATTTTCCAGCCTGCTGCAGCAAAAAATGACCACACGCGAGCATTTACAGCATCTGTATTCGGAACCTTTCTCAAAAAACCCAAAAAAAAAGTGGCAGGCTCTGAAAGCAAGCAAATGAAGGCTGGAAATGAGAATTACAGCAAAAGAAGTGCTCCCATGAGGAGGAGGGTACGTAGAAATGGAGAGAAAGAGATCCAATGGAGAGAAGCTCACAGCCCGAGGCAAAGGGCTGCTGAATTGATCCATAGACTTCTCTTTGAGCCCTTCCCTCCTCATTTGGCATCCCTTTGCCTCGGGCTGCAAGGTTCTCTCCATTTCTACTTGCTCTCCTCCTCGTGGGAGCACTTCTTTTCCTGTAATTCTCATTTTCAGCCCTCATTTGCTCGCTTTCAGAGCCTGTCACTGCTGTTCATCATTGGGTAAGCTGTTGTTGCATTGGCTTTTTCCAATTTCTGCTTCATTTGCATTTTGGAAAGGCCTCATGTTTCCTTTGGGGATTTTTCTTGCAACAGGTACACCTTGGGACAGCAGAGTCTTTTGCAAACATAAGCCTTGAAGCTTGGGCAATTTTTTGGCACTTGATTCTGAGAGGTTGCCTTTCTCTCATTTGCTTTCCCAGTTGGTGCATTTGCCTTGTATTTTAGCACCATGTCTGGTGGCAAAGATGATTTGTTTGGGCTGATTGGGGCCCCCCTTGTGGTCATACATGATGGGACATGTTTTGGTTGCCAAGAATGTATGGCATATTGTTTCAGGTTCTGAGGCCAGGCCTACACGCACTGTTACTGGTGCTACACCTGCAGCCTCTGCTTCTTCAGGTGATGGTTCTACTGCTACAGCTAGGACTTCTGCACCTCCTGCTTCAAGTGCTTTGCCTCCTTCACTGGAGTAAATTCAATGGGATGGTCATGATGCCAAAGCACATGCCTTGATTGCTCTTTCAGTGAAACGGGTTATTATCCCTCATATTCGGTCTTGCAAGGCAGCTTAGCAAGCATCGGATCAGCTTGCATCTTTGTATCAGGTGCGGAATGAGGCGAGGGTTGCCTATCTCCGCAGGCAATTGAAAGCTTGATGAGGGTGGTAACATGGGTGCCTATCTCACTAATGTGAAGGATTTGAAAGAGCAGTTGGCCAACATTGATGAGATTATGCCTAATTCTCAGCTGGTTTCTAATACCCTTGATGGGTTGCCTGATTCATATCAAGGCTTTGCTACTACATTGAGGTTGGTTGCAGGGGGTGATGCCAATCATTTCTCATTTGACCAACTTGTTGCTCTTCTTTTTCAGGAGGAGCAAAGTCCTGTGAATCGCAATGCTACTATGGCTAGTGATCAAGCATTTGCTGCCCATCATAAACACAAAGGTAAAGGCAAGGTTTCAGCTGGAAGGCCCTCTCATTCCCATGCTGATCATTCACATGGTGCCTCTTCTTCAGGGGATAACAAAAAGAAGAAGAGATGTAACTATTGTAGGAAACTTGGGCAAGATACTTCTGAATGCAGGAAGCGCATAGCATCTAAAAAGAAAAAGAAAGAGTATGGTCTTACAGTATTTGGTTCTTCTAGTGCAGAAGATCGACATGAGACCGCTAATTTCGTACAAGACCACCATTGGGCTTTCTTGGTTACATGTCAGTATAATCCTGATGTTCATGATGCTTGTATGGCAGTTTCAGATGTTCGTGATGCCTGGTTCTTTGATAGTGGTGCTAGCAAGCACATCACTTCCTGCAGGAAATTATTCAGCTCATTGGAGCTTACATCTAAGGGGAGTAGTGTCACATGTGCCAATAATGCATCATATACCGTGAAAGGTATTGGGCAAGTTGCTCTTACTTCTGTCTCTGGTGGTATTGTCACTCTAGAGCATGTGCTTTATGTTCCAAGCATTCGTAAGAACCTCATTTCTATTTCAGCCATTGCTGCATGTGGCTTTCAGGTTATTTTTTATGGTGTGAGGTGTGCAGTGTATGATGTTACACATGCCTCTACCCTGGTTTTGATTGGCACATTGTCTAGCAGTCTTTACAGACTTGATGCTTATGACAGATGTTCAGATGATGATGCTGAACTTGCCAATGTGTAGGCCATCCTCTGGTGGTTCTAGTGATGCCCTATAGGCCATGGTATGAGCCTTGTAGGCTTAAATAAAGACACTTATAGTGTTAGTGTCTTTTAGGCCACATAGGACACTTAGTCCTATGTTTTGGGTCAGATCTGCATTTGCCCTTTGATTTGGGTCAGAAATTTGCAGATATTTGCTGTCATTTTTGGACAGCCAGCTTTTTGCAGTGATAGCCTTGAGGCTTTTGGGTTTTCAGGTCTTTTTCAGGGTATCACATTTGCTATAGCTAGGAACAATCAAGATTTATTTGGAGTTCTTCGTGAAGATGATAAGTTGGATGGCACCAACTATCCGATGTGGTCTTATCTCATGAAACATATTCTAGTTGCAAAGCATTTGTGGAATATTGTTTCTGGGGCTGATCTAAGGCCAGCCAATGCTATAGTGGTTGCCTCTACTGCTGGTCCCTCTGCAGGGGGTACTCCTCCTGATGCCTCTTCCTCTAGCACTCATGCTGCTGCTCTTCCAACTCAAGAACAGTCAAGATGGGATGCAAGAGATGCAAATGCACATTCATGCATTGCTTTATCATGCAAGAGAATCATTATTCCACACATCCGGTCTTGCAGGACAGCAAAGGATGCTTGGGATGAATTGGCTTCTCTCTATCAGATTCGCAATGAAGCTCGTGTTGCATATTTGAGAAGGCAATTACACACCAGAGTGTCACATACTGGCAATTGTTTTTTGCTTGGCAATTCATGTATCTCTTGGCTCAGTAAGAAGCAACCAACAGTTGCCACATCTAGCTATGAGGCTAAGTAGAGGGCAGCTTTCACCGCTACAGTAGAGTGTGTTTGGCTTCGACAATTACTTACAGATCTTGGTATTCGCCAGACATCCTCCACTATTGTCTACACTAACAGCCAGAGTGCTTTGGCCATTGCGCGTAACCTAGTGTTTCATGCGCGTACCAAGCATATTGAAGTTCACTATCATTATGTTCGGGAGCGGTTGTCAGCAGGAGACATAGAGTTGTCCTATCTTCCCACAGAGGACAACATAGCAGATATGTTTACAAAGGCACTTCCTCGTCCCAAGTTCGAAGTCTTTCGACAAGCTTTACACTTGGTTCCCTTTGTTACATGATCTGACATTCCTTGTACATTCATAGGTGGCTATATGCTTTTGGATGAACATGTGCCATCATGACTAGAAAATACCAGGTATTCTGAGACGTTTCCAGAGTACTTCAGCCCATCCCATGGAGGGGGGTTTGTAGGCCATCCTCTGGTGGTTCTAGTGATGCCCTGAGCCTTGTAGGCATAAATAAAGACACTTATAGTGTTAGTGTCTTTTAGGCCACATAGGACACTTAGTCCTAGGTCTAGGTACTTGTACCTTGTACTCCTTTGTTTTTGATTATCCAACTTTGATGTGACGGCTAAGGTGTTTATCATCGACTCTTTTGCTACCTGCACTCTCTCTCTCCTAAGCGATCCTACACGATCATCGACTCTTTTGCTACCCCTAACCTACTTATTACATTACATTGGTCACTACTAAATTATAATAATAATTCTAACACCCCCCTGCAGTGCCAATGTCATGTACAAGGAAATGATCAATCACCAAAAGGAGATAAGTTCAGGGCATTGCGAAATGCCTCAAACTTTTCACGTGGAAGTGCTTTGGCGAAGATGTCTGCAACATTGTCATGTGTTGACACATAGATCATACTGATCTCTCGTGCATGCAACTTCTCTTTAACATAGTGATAGTGAACCTCAATGTGCTTCGTGCGAGCATGAAACACAGGATTCTTTGCCACTGCTATAGCACTCTGACTATCAATGAGAATCAGAGAAGGACCCTCCAATGAAAGATGAAGATCAACAAACAAACGACGCAACCAAATACATTCAGCTATCGCTGTGAAAGCTGCCCTGTACTTAGCTTCACATGAGGAGGTAGCCAATGTAGATTGTCCAATGTAGATTGTTTCTTGCTCAACCAAGAAATGCAAGCATGTCCTAGAAAGAAACAATTCCCACTGGTGGACTGCCTAGTATCATAGTCTCCAGCCCAATCTGAGTCACTGTAAGCATGCATGTGCAAGTCACCCCCCTTGGGAAACATCAAGCCAAAAGACTTTGTACCTTGCAAGTAACGAAAGATGTGTTTTACAGCCTGCCAATGCATAATCTTTGGGCTGTGCATATACCTGCTCATTTGAGAAACTGAAAACTGAATATCAGGTCGTGTATTGCAGAGATAAATGAGGCATCCAACAGCCTGACTAAAGAGTGTGACATCAATTGATTCACCCGCATCATGCATTGTAAGCTTCAGCCCCGGCTCCATGGGAGTGGACATAGGCTTGCAATCATGCATGTTGAATCTGTCCAAGAGCTTTTGAACATACTTGGACTGAGACATAACAATGCCACATTTCTCTTGAATAAATTGGATCCCCAAAAAGAAATGTAACAAGCCCAGGTTTGACATATCAAATGTAGCTTTCAATTGGGCCTTGAAATCTGCAGTTACTTCCTCATTTGATCCAGTGAGCAGCATGTCATCTACATAAAGAATGATGACATAACAATGCCACATTTCTCTTGAATAAACTGGATCCCCAAAAAAAAATGTAGCAAGCCCAAGTTTGACATATCAAATGTAGCTTTCAATTGGGCCTTGAAATCTACAATTACTTCCTCATTTGATCCGATGAGCAGCATGTCATCTACATAAAGAATGATGACCGAATATCCCCCCCATCCTTCTTGATGTAGAGGGTGCTCTCAGTTGGACTATTGTGCAGCCCTTGCTGGTCAGAAAGGCATCAATTTTGACATACCATGCACGTGGGGCTTGTTTCAGCCCATACAAAGCTTTATTCAGCTTGCATACCTGAAGTGCATTTCCTGAAATTTCAAAGCCCGGAGGTTATTTGACATAAACCCCTTCCAACAAGTCTCCATTAAGGAAAGCTGTTTTAATGTCCAACTGATGAACATTCCATTCAAAATTTGCAGCCATGGCTATAACTGACCTGATGGTGGTCATCCTGGATGTAGGACTCAAAAGTCTCCTCATAATCTGTGCCTTTTTTCTGAGCATATCCTTTTGCAACCAGCCTTGCCTTGTACTGATCAATGGACCCATCTAGCTTTCTTTTGACTTTGAAAACCCACCGTGTACCTATGGCATCTCTACCTGGTGGCAAATCCACAACATCCCAAGTCTGATTTTTATGAATGGACTGCAACTCATCGTGCATGGCATTCATCCAATGCACATTATCTTTTGCTTCTTCAAATGTCTCAGGCTCCTCCTCATCAAGAAGAGTACCTACATAAGCTAATTCAACTAAATGAGCTCCCCCCATGTGCCTTACTGCTTTACGAGTTCTACCAGGCAATGGAGCTTCAAGCCTACTCTCCCTGAGGGTCTGAAGCAACCAATGCAGGACTGTTTTGGCTGCGTTTATCTCTTGAATTTCTTGCCTGACAACTTCATCCACACCCTGAGGTTGTACCAATTCAGCTGGGGGCTGAAGTTGTACTTGTGGAGCTGGCGGAGGTTGCTGTAAATTCTGAGTTTCAGTGAGGGAACCAAATGCTATAGGAAGCATCCCCTCAAACACATCATCTGAAGAAGCTGGAATCTGAAATTCAGCATTTGTATGTGCAGAATTTTCAGAGAATATGACATCTCTACTAACAAAAATCTTGCGTGTAGCAGGATTGTAGAGACGATAGCCTTTGCTTTGTGAACTATATCCCACAAAAATGCATTTTAGTGCCTTATCTGACAACTTGTGTCTGAACTCCACAGGCACGTGGACATATGCAACACAACCAAAAACTCTGAAGTGGTCCATTGAAGGCTTTCTCCCATGCCATGCCTCATAGGGAGTGATTGTCTTCAAAGCTTTTGTAGAAGCCCGATTTAAATATAGTTGGCACACATGAGGCCTTCCAGCCAAAACCTGTGAGGCAACTTCTTACTTGTGAGTATGCATCTATCCATTTCCATTGCGGTGCGATTCTTCTGCTCAGCTTTGCCATTCTGTTGAGGTGTAAGCCTCACTGTAAGCTGATGCATAATGCCTTTTTCTTTCAGAAATGTCTCAAATTCACGAGACATAGACTCCCCCCCTCGATCTGTGTGAAGTGTCTGCACCTTGAGTCCTGTCTCATTCTCAACCATAGCCACAAAGTGTTTGAAATGCATAAACACTTCTGATTTTGCCTTGAGACCATAGACCCAAGTGTAGTTGGTAAAGTCATCTATGAATGTAACAAAATAGAGATAACCCCCAAAAGCAGGTGTCCTCATGGGACCGCAGACATCACTGCGAATAAGCTACAATTTTCTTGTAGCTTTCACTGCACCATCCTTTCTTAAGGGAAGCCTATGCATTTTGCCAAGAATGCAACCTTCACATGCATGAGGAGGAGGCGACTCCAAAGGAGGTAATGCATCAACCATATCATGCCTCTGAAGTGTCATTAAGCTGCCATAGCTCATGTGCCCATACCTAGCATGCCAAAACTCCGCGTTCTGCATCGCAGCAGTGGGAGTGCTAACTGATAATGCAAGATGGGATCTTTTTTCATATAGATCAAGCTGAAAAAGACCCCGATACAAAGTGCCAGACAACCTCAAAGCATATTCATTTTCTTTGTCTCTAATTCCATACTTATCATCAAAAACAACCTGAAATCGCACATAGAGTACATCTGAAATTCTGAAATCTGTGCCATCAGTGGATGTGAGAATAATGTCTCCCACTCCACACACTGAATAAGAAGAATTATTTGCACAAGTTACCTTCTTCTTGGTGGGTGAAGAATGCAGAGTTACAAATAGGTTTTTCTTGGAAGTGATGTGCTTTGAAGCACCACCATCAAAATACCAAGTATGTAGTGTTTCATCAACACTGAAAGAGCATTCATCCTTTGAAGGATCGTAACTGCAAGTCAAAAAAGCATATGGGTCATCATGATTAGTGGTTGTAGTATCTGAACTACCCACTGAAAAATCTGAAGTGCAAGACAAAAAAGCATAGTGCTCTTCAACCAAGTTGGCTGCAACATCTCCTCCATCATGGCAATATGGACCTGATGCATCTGATACAGCCATACCAGAATCCCTTTTCTTTTCTTTGGCTATGCGCTTCTTGCACTCTCCAATATAATGACATGGCTTCTTGCAATAATGACAGATGCCCTTCTTTTTCTACTTGTTTGTATCACCCTGTGCCTTATAAGAAGGCTGTCCAGAATCAGCTTTATGCTGATATGTGGGCTGATTGGCATGTGGCTTATGCTGCCCTTTACCCTTGGGCTTGAACTTAGAGAGCATAGCATGCTCGCCAGCCCGGGTTGCCATGTTTCTGCGTGTTTGTTCCTCCTACAACAGAAGTCCTACCAACTCGTGAAAGGAGAGAGGATTGCTACCCTCCCTCAATGACAAATTCAGCGAGGTGTGGAAACCGAGATAGGACTCGGGAAGAGAGTTCAGAGTGGTGGAGATCATCTCTGAATCCAGAATGACTTCATCAATGCTCAGGAATTGTTCCCCGAGATCCTGAAGCTTTGTGAGGTGAGATTTTATGGAATCTCCCTCCTCCATATGTGTATGGGAAAGTTCTCGCTTCAGAAAGGAAACCCTGGCATCGTTCCTTGCTGCAAACATACTCTCAAGTATTACCCAAGCTGCCATAGATGTCTTGCATGACCGAATATGAGGTATAATGAACCTCTTGACGGAAAGAGAAATTACTGAAAGAGCTTGTGCATCTCTAGAGTCCCATCTTTTCTGCTCTGCTGTGGGAGCTCCTGGAGCGGCTGCTCCAATCACTTGTGCTGTATTTGTACCTCTACCCCTGTCTCCAGCTGTAGGAGTGACAGGTATAGGCGTTGTATCTGGTCTTTCTTCATCTCCATTGACATAATCCCAAAGATTTTTGCCAACCAAGATATTGCGAACCATGAAACTCCACACGGAGTAGTTGGTTCCATCCAACTTATCCTCCTGTGTGAGAACCCCGAACACCTCATTTGAATTGTTCTGAGCCATTTTCACTAGATAATCTCAGAAAAATGACAGCAGACAGACCAGGTGAAATCCCTTTTTGGGATATAAAATGCACAAGTAAAGTCTACAAAGAATAATATGCCCACAGTGACAAATACTGTCACAACCTGTCAAAGGCTCAAAATGCACCACACTGCTCTGCTTAATGCCCCAAAAATCTGCAAATAGAATCTGCAAAAAAGTGGCAAAAGTCCGCAATTTGACTCGTACTAAGTCCAAAACTGTTTGCAAACTTCCAAAATGCCCTTTTACCTGCAAAATTGCAACCCAAATGCAAAAGCCCCAATTTCTTGTGGGAAATTGCATACAAAAGAGAGCAAATGGTCTGAAAGCCCCAAATGTTGCACAAATTGCACTCTGCCTGCAAAAGCCCCAAATTGCACTGCAAAATTGCAGTGGAATTGCAAAGGCCCCAATATCTTGGACAACCTGCAACCCAACTGCAATGTCTGCCCAAAAATTCAAAATGCCCCAAATTTTATAGCCAAACAATGGCTCAAATGACTGGCGTCAACTAGTTGCAGCCTGCTGGAAAAATGTCGCGACCTGCTGTAGAAATTCTATGTGCCTTGCGGGGGTGGGGGGGTGGCTGAGGAGCCCGTTGCCACTCCAACTGCTTCTAAGAGTGCCACGAACCAGCAACATGCCACGCACACGACCCAGAATCAAACAGTACGCATCCTTACAGAGAGCTATTCTTGTCGCCACCACACGAGCTTTGTGGTGTTTCTGTCCCATCTGCCCTTCTAGGCCATCGCCATCTTCACAAGGCTTCCCAGCGACAGAGACAGAGAATGTTTTCTTATCTAACCAATGGCTCGTAGGAACTAGCGTTGGCAGCTCCTTCGTCCATCGCTCGTTCTGCTCTTAGATCAACTCAAGGCAACATCATGCAAAGAGTTCGAGATGACAGATTTGGGACAGCTGCATTATTTTTTGAGCATAGAACTATGGCAATACACTAATGGCATTTTCGTCAGCTAGAAAAAGTATGCTTAAGGCCTAGCTAGATGCAGGACAATCCATGGAGAGAAGATTGAAATTGGATGTTGATGTTCATGAGGCAGGTGTGAATGCCACTTTGTACGGGCAGTTAGTGGTCAACTTGATCTATTCTGTGACCACTAGGCCTAGCATTTGAGATGCAGTGTGTCAATCAATACAAAGGCACATCTTAAGGCCAGCTGTTGGCAGGCAGCCAAACTAATCCTCAAGTACATCAAAGGTACTACATATTGTGGAAATATTATGCACAATTCAAAACTCTACAACTGCAAGGGTTTTGTGGTGGTGATTGGGTAGGTAGGCAAAGACAAAAAGTCTAATATAGGCTATATTTTTTCACTCAACGCGAGCAGTATTTCATGGGTTTAGGAGAAGCAAAACACTATTGCTCTTTCTTCCATTGAGGCCAAGTACATGGCAGGAAATGCAGCAGTAGAGAAGCAATTTCGCTTCAAAAGTTACTGGCTTAGCACAAGAGGGTGCAGTCCCTATTGTTTGTGACATTCAATCATGTATTCTTTGGCCAAGAATTGTATCGGTCATTCTAATATTTGCACATTGATATCAGATATCACTCATCCATGAAAAGATGAAAAATCAAGAGGTCTTTTGTTCTATCAAGGACAGTCCAGCAGACATTTCACCAAGGCTTTACCAAAGCACAAGATTTTCCCATGCGAGCATCTGCTTGGTATACAAGATTGATGATGCAGGATAATGGAGTCTCTAACAAACAAGTCAATCTACAACTATTCTGCATTATGAGGGGGATTGTTGGGCTTTGTCCACCATGGATTGGGTAATATCCTCATGGGTAGTAATATTGATTCTATACCAAGTCATGACATGTGTAACTAGTGTATAGGGTCCTATATGATTTGTAGAGCTCAGATCTAGACTATGAGTCCAATTTAATGAAGGAGTCTAGGTTCCTCCATAGGCTGGTGTAATAATAATTTTTTGCACCGTGCATGTGGCACTATGCCACGTGTTGCTCTAGGAGTAAATCTAGGTCCAAGGTTAGGGTTTTCTACGAAACCCACATTTCCTTTGTATTTTAAACAGTGGAATTCATATCGACGTTCTCAAGCTTCCTTAAACACTATGTGCTCTCTCCACTTTCACTGACTTCACATGCCTTTGGAGTTCTAGAGAGGCCTAGAGGAACTGGCAATGTATTGCTCTTTTGCTCAGCAAGTTTGTACAGCATGACATTCTAGAAACACTCTTTGGTGTGGGGGCATATGATTCCTCCTTCAGAAGGAGGGTCCCACACCTTGATTAGGAGCTTAGAAGTCTTGGAGATGCTTTTAGTCAAGGCTATCTCAAGCAAACCCACCGTGCAAAGAGAAGATAAAGAGAGAACCTCTATCATGGCATCAAGAGGTTTGAGATACAAAGGAATAAATGTTTTTATCTCTTAGCTGACCACAGCTTGCTCGTATTGAGAAATGCTGGGATCTCACAGGCATGTTTGGTAGGGACTACGGCGAGCTCCTTTGGAGCCTTGAGCAAGGCCACATAGTGGGACTTGGACAGGAAATTGTTGAGTCTCTTGCACTTGGCAGGGATCTAGCAAGAGGATTGTCTAGATGATACAATCATTTTGGCCACTGAATGGGTGGAGCTCTTCACAAAGTCAACAAACCTATGAGATTGCAAGGCCAATTTTTCAATAGATTTGTCCATGGTCTTTCAGGGTTGAAGATATATCATATGACAAGCT